>NC_056735.1:630768966-631003966 GCF_019279795.1 Protopterus annectens | reverse complement strand
AGATTAGAAGTTGCCATTTTGGCAATCTCCTCAGAAAAAGTTGCTTCTCTTTGAGGGTCTCTGTGTAAAGTTAAATAGCAAAGGCCCCTGTACCACTGCAGGGACAGTAATGCAGCTGCTCTCGCAGATTTGTATGGCACAAAAATAGATGTCAACAGTAGGTTTCAAGCTGACTTAAAAAGACACCCAATGTCTAGAACTGGAAGATGTTTTACTAGTAACTAGTAGACATTAAAAAAAACAAACAAAAAAAAACATTTTAAGGCCAAAAAGTGCTTGCTAGTTTACTCAAAAATATACTGGAAGGATGGAAAATGTTGCCATGATGAATCAAAACATGACATTTTAAGATAAATTCAAATAAAGGTTGAACACCTTCAGAGGCAGTAACATACAATCAAGAGTCAGCAGGCAATGATATGTGGCTTGACATAATATGCCTACAACCTGTTTACAACTACTGAATAAAGCTAAGGGTATGACCGACAGTCTTTCCTACAGATGGTAGAGATGGCCATCCAGCATTGCTCTATTCCTTTTCTTTTTCTGTATCCGACATGGCTGACAAGTTATCTACTAGAAATTGGTAAGTCAGGGGTTAGATCCTCCTTCCACTGCTATCACCAAAATCTGACACAGTCCTCTCTATTACAACCTAAAAACATGAAGTATGCCTCTGCTCAGAACTGAGCCAGTGCCCTTTGTGGAGCAAAAAAAATGTTTCATTCTGTACCACGATAATATAAGAACACATTTAACACAGTTTTAATAAACTGTTTATTTCTTATTATAGTAGTTTTTTAGCGCTACATGTTCTTATATACTACATGGTGTAGAGTGAAATGTTTTTTGTGCTTGTACTTTGGTTATTGGTTGATTTGCACAAACCGCTTTATCTTGGTTTTCACAACCATTCATACACGAATGGTCACGTATTTGGGAGCTCCCTTCCTCAGGAACAGTTATTTGATTGGTTTGCATACTGCAATGACAGTTCGCTGTAATTGCAGAATGTGAGCCAATCAAAAACTATGTAGCACAGCCAACTCTGTTCAATGTGGAACAGCAGAGTAGCTATTTAATTGTTTGTATACCGCGATGCTGATTGGCAGTAATTGCGGTATATAAACCGATCAAAAGCCATGTAGTGGAGCCAAAGCTATTCAGTGCAGAAATTCATAACAGTGGGTTCACTCGTGGTCGAATGCAGTGCGTTCCACATAATCCAGAGCACTTGGCTGCTCAGAATTGTTGTTTTTGTTGCTTAAATTCTGTATTATAAACTGACTCATGGGAATGGCATAAAGTACTAGAGGTAACCTGGGATGTATCTTGGGAAGTAGATGATTCAGCAAACTGAACCTCCACCTGCTCCCTTGGAGAAGGAAGCAGATTGACTATATGGTTGGGGGGACAGAGTGAATCAGGGACCAGCTGCCATCAGGAGATTTTGGTTGATGAATTGTTAATTTTTCTACTTGTTGTAAGGGATATAGACTCCGAGAAGAAGGTTTGTCTTCTGCCCATTTCTGTAATGCATTTACTGTGTTATGGGTTCCCTGCAGCTATGATTTCAATCTAGCTGAATTGTGTTTAACACTTTTAACTACAGATTCCATTTTCTTATTTTTTCATTCTTCCTGCTAGTCATTAAAAGCCGATCAACAAGAGGCTGGTACTTTATTTCCTTTTTGTTTCAATTTCTTAAGATATTTTTTAAGATTTTCTTATCAAAAGCTCACTATCATTTTTATTGAGCTCAGATAATTTCACCAAATAATTACAGCTGCCTCGAACAACATATTAATTAAACATGTGCCTAGCCAGAGGTGCAGCTGTCTCAATCAGCTCCCTGTGGGTTATTTCAGCTATAGCCACTTAACCATCCCCCATTAGCTCTTTCACTGAAGAGCAAAAAAAAAAGTTCAGAGTAATAACCTGATGGCTACAGTCAGTACACCATGCACCCCTAGTTAGCTCTTCCATTGAAGAGCACAAAAAATAAATAAATAAAAACAGCACATCCTGTAATAATCTGATCACTGCATCACTGCATTCTAAGCCATTGAGTTATTACAATTATATCAACTCCCCCTCCCAGCTAACCTTACTATTGAAGAGCAAAAAAACACTTCATTATTACCTAATCACAACATTGTAACAATTGAGTTACAGTTACATCCACAAAGAGCAAAAAAAAAAATGGGATGATGGATGGCCAAGAGCACCCTCACAACACTTTGCACCCAGGGTGATTGCTCCTCTCACCCCACATTAGCTACTTTTCTCTGCCTAGCTGGAGACCCAAACTCCAGCTCTTTTAATACACCTCCACTGGTATCATTTGTAATACCCACTCACACACCAAAGTTAATAGATACGTGACTATGATTATAAGCACACTCTCATACAAAGGGAATCCTTTCTGTTCCTTATTTATTTAATTTTTTGTGATTAAAACCTGCTGTCACACATAATAAGGATTCTCTGTCCTTGTGATAAGGATATTCTAGTCCTTATTATTTTATGATTAAAACCCACTCTTATTCAATCAAAAAAAAACTTTATTTTAAATAAGCAGCAATTTTTTCATTCACTTTTCCCACTCTCATACAATTTACCCAATCACACAATCGTATCTAATATAGAAGTTGTTAGCGAAGCCTACCTGCATTGACACCAAACTCTGCTGAAGGTGAAAAAATAAATAAAAAGAAATATGTATTGATGTATCAGAAACGTGCTGGACAGAAAACCTGTCACAAATAGGTGCAGTGGCACTTTCTCCTCCAGTAATACATAACAGCTTGAAAGATCTGAGTTATGACAACAAACTGTTAAGGTAACAAAATAACTTCAGACAACAAAGTTCAGCATAGAAGAATAGTCTTGTTTATTGCAGAGAAGACACGCATGGGGTATACTATGTTCCTAAGGTCATGTCTACCCAAGCCATGAAAAGCTTGATTCTTTTATTATTTTTGATTAAATGCAACA
This sequence comes from Protopterus annectens, assembly GCF_019279795.1. Lineage (NCBI taxonomy): Eukaryota > Metazoa > Chordata > Ceratodontiformes > Protopteridae > Protopterus > Protopterus annectens. The sequence continues at coordinate 631,000,969 of NC_056735.1, read as the reverse complement.
ATATAGTAACAACTATGATACAGCGACTGACCAATTAGAAATAAACACCTTTACATTAATTTTGCTAGCTAAGGATCTCCTGAGTCTCTATCTGTACATTTTCATATTACGCACAGGTTCTGAATTCCATAATAGTACTTTCTACACTGGCTCTGCTGGCACACTCACGTTGGCAGAAAATTAATCATCAGAAGCAGACTAAAACTGCCAGAATCCATTTTGAAATGAAATATACTTCAAAATAAAATATTTACTAAACATTTTCCCTTTTCTTACACTTCTGCTTTCACATGGTGGAACAAACATGCACCACCACCAGTAATTGAAACATGCACAGTAAAGGGTCTGAACGAATAAAAGGCAATGAATCTTGGTAAGAAGGGGGTGTTGTCACCGTGTTGTGACCATGTCTTAGTGATGATGCAAATGTTAATATTTTCCAGAGATAGTAGTGCATCTAAGGAGGGCAATTTCTTATTGAGGCTTCTAACATTGAACAGTATTATCCTGGTTTGGTTTGATTTCATTAATTTGGTAGATGGAGCAGACTGGCATTGCCTAAAAAGGCACCATGAGGGTGGAGAAAGTCTTGGCCAATATGGAAAAAACATAGTCTGGCCTGTTGGCTTAGAGTGATAAAACATTAACTGTGGCCTAGATGACACAATCATAGGAGCTACAAGACAAATGTGCCAAATGACCATTATCTCCTTGCCAGTAGGCCTAAACTCCCTTTAAAAAAAGGCCAGACTATTCCTACCAGTGAGGAGTTTATGAATAACTATCTAGTTGTCCAGCTGCTTTTTAAGGCAGACAGTGTGTCACACTACTAAACTTGGAGAGGAAGTTTGTCCAGAGAAGGGGTAGGTGCTGCATGACAAATCTAATCCTCCTTATCTTATTTATTTGTTGAGTAGATTTAGATCTTTGGAACTAGTGTTAATAAGACTGTCTGATTTTTGGAAATATAAGAGCTCTTGGACCACTGGCTCCATTATAACTCTATAGAAAGGGCACATATCACCTCTAAGGAGTCTGTCTGAATACAGAGATAAAAATTTCCAGACATTTTCTCTCCCATGGTTGCTTATTTCTTTTAAGCCCAAAGTCTTTTTTGTTAAAAAATCTCTATGGTCTTTCCAAATAGCTTGATAATCTTAGTACAGCACATCCGAAAGGGAACGCTGTACTCAATGATGGATCTAATCTTTGTGGAGTAGAACATGAAAACTTATTTTTATCTAGAGGAGATATCTTTGTTATGAGCTGTGTGAGGTAAAAAGATGTTCTAAGCATTGTTGCAACATGATAATCAAACTTGAGGGAGCTATCCATCCATTATCATCAGGGACATAGGAGACCTCCAGACAGTGCACCCATCCCAGCTTAGCTTTGTCAAAGGAAGGACATGCTTACAGAATCTGGTGGACTACTTTGAAATAGTCACTAAGGTAATAGATGAGGGGAGAACTGTGCATGCTACCTATCTAGATCTGGCTAAGGCTTTTGATACAATACCCCACTTGGGCAATTTCAACGGACTTATAGAACTAGGTATAAATACCTTTATAACACATTGGGTAGCTAGATGGCTCACTGATAGGACCCAAGAGGTTAGAAATGGTGAGGCCACCTCCACAAAGAAGCTGGTCACCAGTGGAGTCTTCTGGGTTCTGTACAAGGTCCACTCATCTTTGGCACCTACTTCTTAGATGTCAAGTCAATGTCAAAAGCTTCTGGCTAACCACGTTTGCAGATTACTGCAAACTGGGAGCAGTCACTGAATCCCCCTAAGACACCCTTCTGGAAGGTCTAATATAGATAAGCACTTGATGCCAAAGCCATGACTTAAAACTCAATGCCAAGAAATGCATTATGGTACCTTTTGTAAAGTCTGCCACCCTGGGTAATTACACCATTGATAAAACTCCCTTAAAAATTGATTCACTATTCAGGGATCTGGGAACTCATGTAGATAGTAACCCAGGCTTCGCCCAACATGTGTCCAAGGTAGTAAGAAAATCCTTCTATGTTTCTCATCTTATAAGCAAGGTCATGGCATCTAGGTCTTTTGAAGTCATCATACCAATGTACTCAGCCCTCACCATGCCCATCATAGGGTACAATGCCCCCTTTGGTATGTATCTGAGCAGACACATGAAGCAACTGGAATCTCCACAAAAGTTCCTTACAAAAAGAATGCAGGAAGTAAACACAATTTCCTACACTGATCACCTGAAAGTCCTGTCTCTTTACTTGGTATCATACAGACTTCTGAGAGGTGATCTTGGCCTGGCACACAAGGCATCCCTGGACCCCATTTTCATGAATATTTTGCACATCCACAAAACAAACAGCATCAGCACTACTAGATTAAAATACCTTAGTTTTGCTTGCAACATAAATAGGACATGCTGGAGAGACAAATATTTTTCTCAGAGATTCATTCTCTGGAAGAGGCTCTCCAGCCATGTGAAGCAGATTTCCTCCCTGTCCCTATTTAAGCACAACTGGGACCAATGGATGGATAATCAAAAATTCACCCCTGGTTTGGCTACTATGTCTTTGATGGACAGAGGCAGTCTGTAAATCAAATATAAATCAAAGTTGTGGGCCACATTTAGGTTGCACAGCTAGGCTTTTAATGGCCCTAGTGGTTGTTAGCCTAGTATACACCTATAAACCTATGCACCCAGGTGGTTACCAGTGGATCAGGTTGGCAACCATTATTTCCTGAAGAGTTGTATTATCTGTACTCTAAGTTGAGTTCTGGGTTTCTTTCCAAATGTTGTATGCTTTAGTACTGAGTTTGAGTCCATTTTTGTATACCAGTTATTGAAAACTGTAAGTTCCTGTATGTCGGAAGAGAACCTTGATTCTTGATTCAAGTTTGATTCTCAGCTTGGACACCAGGGAGTTTGAAAGTGCCTTTTCTGATGGGAGGGTGGTAAGGCAAATGCATGGGTGATACTGGAACACTGATTTCCCCTGGTAGAGAACAAAGAAACAATAAGACTAGTGCTGCATGGGGGAGAGGAGGGCATCCTGCTGACAGCAAGCCCCTTGCAAAAGTGAGGAACTGGGCAGTGCAGATACTCCCTGCAAGTCCCACCTCAAGGGCATTACCAACATTTGCAAAATGTGGAGAATTAAAAGAAAAACACAACCCAGCACCATATAATGCTATCTCAGTTTCCTCAATGTCCTCGCTGGCTCCATATTTAGGTCGGAGATAGTCCAGGGGAGTAACCGACAGTTCAGCAGACCTACTGGATTAGGATATGCCCTGTGGGAAGCTGATGTCAGCTGTTGAAAGCAACACTTTGGCAAAAATATGCAAAACCCTGAGGGAGATGTAGACCACCATTTGCAAAAAAAGTGGGAATGCTGACCATGTCCTTTCATGCAGACACACATTTGCCCCCCCCCCCCCCTTGGAATAACACCAACAACTAAACTAATTGCCAGAGTCAATTATTTTTGGTTGGTACTATGCATTTTTCTTGGTGAAGGTCATATGTTGCTCAAGATTAGCTGCATAGCAGTCTCGGATGCATACTTGGATAACTTGACCATGCCTCTCTTCATATAATCCAAGGATGCGTGTCTTTAACACCCACATAAAGAATGACCACATCTTATGTGTATCTAGGGTGAAGGGACTTTAATGCTGTAGTAACCTGGCATAGCCTAGCACCTGCGAGGATGCTTATTATCAGCCTTTTCTTGCTGAGCCTAGTGAGTTGTGTGACTTCTATTAATAAGCTTAGCTTTTCCTGTTTCAATAAGCTTAGCCTTACATTCCAATGGTAGTTTTTAGCCCTTATATTTTCACACAGATAACCCAGTGTTGGGTCAACATTTATTTGCTTCCCCTGTCCATGAGGGACAGTAGCTTCGAATCTTGTTTAAATGTGTGGTTACTCATGCATTCAAGCAACTCAACTCTAAGGATTTTTTTTGGGGGGGGTGAGGAGTCCAGCTGGGGCATTGCCCATGGTGTCAGTTGACCTAGCTACAGCTCTGATAGTAAGATCAAGTCTGTTAATGCAGAAACGCAAAAGGAGACCTGTTGCAAAGCTCCTGTGTAACCCAGTCAAATAGAGTGCAAAGGCATACAAAGCACAGATCTTTAAAAAGAAACAGTCAGGCTAGTAATGCCATTAGCAAAGCGTAATATTATCTTTCAGTTGCACTGTTAATGGAAAGACTGCATGTTATTTGCGTAAAGATATTCTTAGAAACCAACAAACATAACAGTGGGGGTCTTTATTTACAGATGTCATATAAAAATAGTGACACATTAATAGTGTATGATCCCAACTCCCCCGTTTTTGAAAATCTCTGGTACATCTGAGTCTGATCTTGCAGTCAGTAACAGCCTGTTTTAGATTAGTTCTTCAAAGATCTATAGCTACAGTAGCTTTTGTTTTAGGGTTCTTATTGTAATACACAGTTTTTGTTAATCACCATGTATACATTTTGCATTTATTAAGGACATTCTTAGTAGTTGTTTTGCTTATTGTTGCAGTTATTTTTTGTTTGTGAATTAAAATTCCCAAAGATACAAAGATGTTTCTCAGAGGCATATATTTTGAAGGTAAAAAAAAACTTAGTGATTAATTCTATTTACTTGGTTTCCTGTCACAGAAGTGAAACAGCATTCACCAGTACTGTTCATGCAAGCGGTTCTTTAGAGGGAACTGGTGCAAAAACATCCTAAGATGAATACCATGCGAGTTACACATCTGACGTGTCTATAACATATTTAAGACAGGAAAGTTCCTGGTGTACCTTTACAGGATTTGCATTTGGATAATAACCAAGAAATGCATTCCATTCATTCTGTTTGTAATGGTAATGGAGGATACTGCACTTGTTGGAGAGAAGTTTGCCCACTATCTTGTCCACTCCCTGAAGCCTTTAATACATGTGACATTATGTTGGATTATGCCTTTGTACCTAGCAAAAAGCCTTCCTCATCCTGCTGTTAGGTTTTACTTATTCCTTACTGTTGATACTGGCAATGATTCTGGTCCCAAAGTTTCCCCATCTTTAGTTTTTATTTTTTTAATAGATTTTGCATTCTTTTTGCTACTTTTGAAATACCTATTGCTTGTAAAAGTTACTGTACTGATTTGTGGTATATTGTTAAATGCAGTTGACTGTACATTACTGCATGTATTAATTCCATTTCGCAGTTTATTCATTTGTCTTATTCCATTTACAGTAGAAAACAAACCTTCTTGAGCCGCCTCATTAGCTTGGTAAAAAAAGAACATTGTCCTGTATTGTACTGTAATATACAGAGCACTTTGCTTATATTCTGAAACTGAGAGAAAATAACCTTTGTTATAGCAAGTTTCATATGTCAGAACCTAGCTGCAACAAATTTATTATACAGATGTTCTGTATAAACCTCAGTATGACAGTTTGGCATTTACTGCAGAGTATTAAGGCTATGAGCTGTTAAGAACCTACTTCCTGTGTTAGAGTTTGACTCCCTCAGTCTTCATTTACCTACTAGCGACTGTGTGACCTTGAGCACGTCATTTAACCACACACTGCTTTGGGACAATTCAGAAATTGGGGAAGGCTGTTTAATAGATCACTGGATTATATCGCTGGTAACTACCTATGTCAAGCTTCTTACGGTGAGTTTGTAACATATGAACCTTGTTGTTAGAGTGAAGTATACTTTGCACTGTTACACATGCTGCATTTCCCACAGAACTTCATGGGAAACCAAGTAGCATAATTAAAAACTGTAATACACCTTGCACCATCACACAAGCATAAGTCAGAAACAAAGTGCCGCTCTAATCAATCACCAGCTTTAAAAGCTGTTTGATAATCTGTGCTGCCATACTTTTTTTCTTTTTTGGTAGTTCACTGGGGCAGGAAAAGTCCCATGTTGATATAAGACATTTGCAACAAAAGCATGTCTCATCACTGCTAATTCTTTTCTTAATTAAATTTGTATCTGATCCTTTCAACCAAGAAAACTAGTATAACACATTTAGTATATTAAAATACATTTTGGGCATTGTTGAATATATGACTTTTTTAGAGGCAAGAATGTTGAGACTCAGTGTAAGCAATCACCCCTGTGATGGCACCAAAAATTACAAATTTTAATTATTCAGCCTAAAGTTAGATCAGAAGAAAATTTGAATGAACTTGATGTTTTAACAATAGTTTGCTCTTGCTTCCATAATTTGGAACCGGCTCGTAGCCTACTGCTGTATTGCATTGTTTTTGCAATTATTTTGCTGTTCAGCTGCAGGCCTTTTGTTTTCTGCTTACATCATGACACAGCCTAAGACTGAGTAGTACCACAGTTGTAATAGATACACATTTCTACTAGTTCTCATAGCCTGTAGACTACTATTCAGGATAATACACTGAAGGTGCCTTACACAGCAGCTGAATACCTTATCTGCCACCCTACTTATGGGAAACTTAAGCCTGGCCTACACAGCAATCCAAGACCCTAACCTAATGAACTTGCTGCATATCAGTAAATCAAATGTGACTAGGGCTACCCATTCCAGGGACCTAAATATGGCCTGCGACTTAAAAAGAACATGCTGGAGGGACAGATTTATTTCCCAGCGACTGCCACATCTTTGGAACAGGCTACTAATTCATGTGAAACAGAGCACCTCTATGACACTGTTCAAGAGGAACATGGAGGAGTAGATGGGTCACTGTAAATTCTTATCAGGGATAGCACCCACAACTCTCCTGGGCATGGACAGTCATCAAAATACAGTCTTGGGTATTGACTATCATTTTCATGGTATTACATTGGGATGCAACGGTTAGACTTAAAATGATCTCCGAGTCGATAGCCTAGTAATCTCCTATGATCCTATTATACACAATTGAATACTTTCTACTATGTAAAAGCATGGGGAAGAGGGGAAGATCACTTTACTGTTAACTTTCAGAGCTTTTATTTGCTGAATACATGCTATAAATGCCTTAACCAATATCACTTGAATATATTACAGATACATCTGCAGAAGTGAAATAAAATAAAAAAAAATATTTGTGACTTGCTCTTTTATATCTTGACAAGTACCTAAGTATTTAACTCATTAGGCCAGATTCTAAAAAATATTTGTGGACAGCGCAGCATGCCAAAGGAAGACATCAGGGCATGAGCTGCATATGTGATTTCAGAAGGCATGTTGAAAGCAGTTAGAGTACTTAGCTATTCAATAGTGGAGGATAATTACAGATTCTATGCATGCCCATCTGATTCCAAAATACAATGATGGAAAAAGTAATGTAATAAATGTAATCAACTACATTTAATAAAACTGTTGCACTCCTATGTCCTCATTTTGGCCACACTGTATCAACATGTCACTGTCCTGTGTGCCAGGGGCCATGCTACCATACTGAGACACATAATATACCATGGCATGATCACTGGCTTAGCTAATGGATGATGCAGTTAGTTCATGTGCTAAAAGAAGAGACAGATGACACAGATCAGGACAACATGCTTACATCACATGCTGTATATCATTAAGGACATATGACACATATATCTCACTGCAATGTTACATATGATATAATTATATAATCATATGCTTATTATAATACTGACTTACCATTAGGTCTTGTCTGTGCATGGGTCACAGAATCTACATAACAGGGACTTGACAATTAGGTTATATATCCAACATACATGACATATGTGATGAATGCAAACATAACACACACCTGAAACACACACCTGAAAGGTCCTTGTGAGAAGAGTGTGCGGTAGAAGAAGGATGAACTTCAACTGTTGCAGGGAAACAAAGTCATCATTATTAATCCAATCACTGCCACCATGAGCCATTCAAACAGCATTAGAGCAAACAGTAGATTTTACATAGATATACCCCTTGTTTGTGTTCTTGATGGTGATGCAGTCTGTCCTATGAATGGGTAGAAGGACACAGTATTAATGGAGGACAACAACAGAGTAACAGGAATGACAGGTATGAAGGATAGGTAATAGCATACCACTGACAGACTCCTGTTGTTGTGAGTTTGTGTGTTGTACTGCTGTGCATCCTGAGCAAGAAAGTAAAGAGAAAGAGAACACAATCATCTATGCAGGTAACAAAATACTGACAGCATGACATACGACACAGTGACAGAGACTGCCGATACTCATATGGAAGACATTGCAACTGTTGGCCAGATGTCCCTGTGTAGAAAAACAGTGACATTAATGTCATGTATCACAGGACTGCTACATATTCCTGTGTTCCTATTGTGGTAACTTGCCTGGTCTGTCTGTACCTACACCTGCACAGCTTGGCTCCCACTGAATGTACCTGTAGTGTAGAATGTTAGGGAAGTATCACTATGACAGTAAACAGCAGTGCCATGACATGAAGTTGAGGCAATAACAGGCAGTGATCCCAGTAACATTATATGGAGCCACTCACTTGCCATTCCCTGGTGTTGTGCAGAAGTAGATGGACCTGTGAATGTTAATGCAGACAGCATTATACATGTTGGTTGCAATGTTCTGTCTGTACTGCTGTTGTATGACAACATGTCATTACACTTAGATTCATCGTCATCACCCTGTGTGGATCTGTGTGCATGATTCAATTCTGCTGCTGTAAATCCAAAATGACAATAAACAAATATGCAGGCAACAGCAATATGCAATGAATTACTCTATAGTTGTCCATTTCAAGCAACATAAGACATATGTGTTCATCCTGGAACTCTTGCTGCTATCCCACACCCACCCACCTTATGTGGGGAGGCAAGAAATACTGTGATCCTATGAGGGAGGTCAATGGTAGCCCATCACCAGTGGCATCCCTTGATCTCTCATACCGTTGTAACCTGTTGGCTGCAAGAAGGATCATGTCAGAGCAGCATTGACAACAGACCTCACAGGATCTACTGTGACTGCCAACCCAGTTAATCATGTTGGTGATGTTAATGCACACTTCTTTTCTCTACACTGTATTCCCTGCAAGTCCAAGGAATCTCCATCCATGTTGTTGCAGAGGATCTATTATAATGTAATTTTCCAGTGTGAAGAAATTGTTGCCCCATTGTTTGTTTGCCATCTGAAAAACAGTGATATGCACATGTTTATATTCATGTGGTTCCCAGTTATGCAGATGATTATGTGGACAGCTTATGTCATCATAAACAGTATGCATTCCTGTGTCACTCACTGTGACATATAAAGACTACCTGCATATATAACAGTTGTAAAATCAACATAACTTATGATATCTGCACATGCTGTCTGTGGGATCCAAACTCCTCAGTGGCATAGCTAGAGTTTGTGCCACCTGGGGCTGTGTTTGAGTTTGCCACTCCTCCCCCTCACAAAATCATGGTCAAATGGGGCCCCACCATACACAACCCTCCTGCAGCCATTCCAGTGTCTCATTACTTGGCTGTTTCTCCCCATTTACTATAAATACTGTAATGTGCATACTGTTTTATGTTTTACTTCTACAATGATTATTTGGATTTAATTTAAAACTTTTATTTTAAATTTTATAGCACAAACACTAATAGATATCTGCTAAACAAAGCAATGCAGTCTCACAATGAAAACAGACTTAGCATTAAAACCTCTCTGCCCTTAAAACTCGCATTGATTGAAACAGCATTGACACCCACAATCAAAGAAAATGCATTTGGCCAGTGGCGGATAAAGTTTACCTTTGGGCTTTTTTTCAAATCATAGGCCCCTTGCACACACACTTAGGACCATGCAAACATACATGTGTTGTTTGATTTATCTTCCTATTTGTATTAAATTATATTCCTTGTATAATACAGCACACTTGTTAGAGTGTGTTTTAAATTTATTATTTTGAACATTTTTCCAGTAAGCAACGAAACAAAATGTTTGAACCAATAATGACAAACTACCCAATTCAGAACATTTCCATCATAAACGTCTACTCAAACTCCTGTTGTTACAGTCCACCAGTATCAGTAAATATGCACAATCTCTGCAGAAGTAAAAGTCATTTAAATAATTCCACATTAAAGAGATCTGTAACTAATGAAGAGATTGCTGCTAGTAAATAACTTTATATTTCATTGTTTCATCTACAAATAAAGTGCCTGTTTCCCTTGAAGAATAAATTGCCTATGTTACATTGAAAAAAATGGTACTATAAGCTGGTAATATTGCAATAGGGAATGGATGGCAAATTGATAATATGTTCACATTTACTAGGTATCTCCTCCAGAGCAGGACATTCCCAGGACTGCAGCATCCACCTCCTTTAAAGTACAGTATCAACAATCTATCTACATACTGTGGGAACAGAACCCTCAGCCTTTTGCATCAAAAGCAAGTATACTACCTGTCGTGCTACTGTATTTCTCCATAAATAAAACCTAACCAGAGAATAAGGCCTAGCATGGTTTTTCAGTGTGGTCATGATATAAGCTCTACCCCAAAAATAAGCCCCAGTTAAGATCATCAACAACACACAACGGACGTGTTGAATTATAAAATAATAATATTACTGACACCTGCTGACTGAGGTTATCTTACTCTGCTCACCATTTTCAGACCATTCAGACACCCAACTTCTTCTCTTTGCAGAATGTTGTAAGATTCTTTCCCTGGGAGTCCTCCACAATTCTTACTGTAACCCTAATCCTCATTCACACTTGACGGTTGAGATCCTTGGCCCATAAACACTGGCAAGTGTACTTTGATTGGGCAAAGTACAGACAACGCATGTAAAATGTGTGCACTTGATAATGAATGGGTGTGGTTGTGTCTTCTTAACTGTCGCCATTTTGTGTTGCCATTCCTGTCTTGTAAGTCTTCAATTAACCCCCCCTCCAGACAAGATGAGTGCAAAAAGAAAGAGCTATTCCATCGAGTAGAAGAATGGAATTGTAGAGGACTCCGGGGAAAGAATCTGGTGGCTTTCTGCAAAGAGAAGTTGGATCTCCGAATGGTCCAAAAATGACAAGCAGAGTTCGATAACCTCAGTAAACAGGTGGATGAGGAAATTGCTAAGAAGTGCAAGTGTGGATCAGGTCGGCAACCATTATTTCCTGAGCTGGAAGACATCATCTGTGAATGGATTGCTAACAGCAGAGCAAAGGCTTTGGTTGTGCGCAGGGCTGATATTCAAGCATTTGCCCTTGCAATGGCACCACAGTTAGAAATATCAGCAGAAGAATTCAAAGCATCACAACATTGGCTGGATGGCTTCCTTCAGTGATATGAACTGTCTCTAAGAAGATCAACAACACTGTTCAAGCTGGAAGATACTGAAGTTATTAAACGTGTACTTGTGTTCAAGTCCTATGTTGATGGCATTGACTTTTCTAAATACCAACTCTCCAACATGATTGCTATGGATGAAACTGCATTGTTTATGGGCCAAGGATCTCAAACAACAATTGATTAGAGGGGTGCCTCGTCAATCTACATTCCATCCACTGGTTATGAAAGTGCACGTGTTACCTGTATTTTGGCAATTCGTCTAGATGGAAAGAAAACCCCACCTCTAATCATTAGTTAGTAAAGGCAAGAAAGATAAGATTGAACATGTTTCAGGCATTTACATTCTTGAAACTGAAAAAGCCTGGTGCACACAAGCAGTTATAAGGAAGTTGGTTGATGTAATGCTGCCACTTGTTTTGCGAGGTGGTGAAAGAGGTCTGCTAGTCTGGGATGCAGCCAGCATTCACCACGCTAAAGACATGAAGAACTTCCTTGCACAGAAAATAGATCAAATAATGATTCCCGCAGGAATGACTGCCTATCTCCAGACTCTTGACATTACAACAAACAAGTCATTCAAGGACCATTTGTGCATGGAACTCAATGACTAGATTGAAAATAGAATGAAGAGAAATTCCCTTAAAATGTGTGGTTTTCTGGCAAACACCAGATTGAATACTTACAAGAATGTTAGATGCAGCTCTTAGGAAGGATGATTGTTGCTCTACTGTATTTAAAATTGCATGTGAATGGAAAGGAAGAACAGGATGTCTGTATGACAATGCATGCATATATATGACATGATAGACGTGACATGACACTAGACTGTTCTTAAAGAAGAACACCCTTAAAAACAAAAAGAGTATATATTTTTTAATAAATGTGACAGCCCCTAAAGTGCCATTCGGGGCAGACTGCCCCTCCCACCTACCCCCAGCTATGCCACTGGAACCCCTTACATTGAATGGAAGTCCAAAGACAACAGTGTCATACCACAGCAGTCTGCATGCATTTGACATTAAAGTACTACACAAATTATCAATTAAACAACTTACGGAAAGTAAAAAACCTCAGTATCCGTAAGCAGGCCAGAGAGAGTATGGATCCTTTTTTTATATTGAATCAGTAGTTACAAGACTTGTGTTAGGAACCATCACTGAATAAATATCCGTAACAGCGAAAGGACATAGTACATAGAGATACTGTCGGAATCCATAGGTTTCTGTAGGCACACCACAAAGTGCATGGAGTCACCCACAAGATATAGGGATAATCTGTAAATCCGTCTTTATGTACAGTAAACTCTCAGTTAACCAGAACTCTCAAGCAACAAGAAAAAAATCGAAGAAATACAGTACAGTATGAACCATTCAGTTTTTCATGTGTTGCACTTTCCTTTTTCCCCCTGCAGAGACATACCTTACGTTTTTATAGTTTTAGTGTTTTAAAAAGGAAGACACAAATAAATTCCCTCACACCCCAACCTGAGAACAACTCAAACCAAACAAGTCAAATCACTAAAATGTCAACACTCGTTCCATACTCACTCAGTCAGTTTGCATCTGATTGTACATTCTCTCTTTGATCTTTGTCACGCACACACCCTCTTCAGCTTTCATACATGCATTCACTAACTCTTTCTCTCTCCGATCTCTCACACACAATCTCTTCAATCTCTTCAATCTCTCACACTTTCATTTCTGCTTTCATACATGCATTCACTAACTCTTTCTCTCCCCGATCTCTCACTCACAATCTCTTCAGATTTCACATCTCTGCGATCTCTCACACACTTTCGTTTCTGCTTTCATACATGCATTCACTTACTCTTTCTCTCTCAGATCTCTCACACACACTCTCTTTAGCTTTCATACATCTCTCCAGTCTCTCGCATACAGTCGCTTTTGCTTTCATACATGCATTCACACTCTCTGTCTCTCTCTCTCCATTCAGTTCATTCAATTCCAATCCACTCAGAGTGCCACTGAAAACCATTCCACATGCCACACTTTCTAGCAGAAATATAAGTTTAAAATATTATTATTCCAGTCAGGTTTTTAATTACTGTTTCTCAATATTAAAAGCAAATCAATACAGTGTTTATGGTATGGTATGGTATGGTATAGTATAGGATACAGTATTTGTTAGGTCTATTTTTAATAGTAATTCCCAGACAAGCAGAAACTACACTTATCTGGCATCTACCAATCCCCATTGGTGCCACTTAACTGAGAATTTAGTGTACTGTTCATGTTTGCTAAGTAAATCTGTCTATACAACTGCATATGGAAAATTAATGCATGCCCTTGATGTAGATGGCAAAACCTGCAAGCATAAAGATAAATCAAACAGCACTCCATAAGTTACAAGCATTTGTCTTAAAGCACATATTTTCAATAAAAATAAATCTAAACAGGTACATCTGAGATTGAGTAATGTTAACAGAGGTAATATTCCCCAAACAGAAATGCTAGCAGGTGCTAGTTTACCTTATAAGCTACCTATGACTTGGGTATAACTGAAAGTAAGAGCACCTAATGTGCATCCATCTTTAAGTACCAATTGCACCATAGATAATTAATGAGGTCCATTGAAATTCCAGGTTTTGGAAGCCCATTTGCTGACATCCATGTAAGTTCTCAACATTTGGTGCATTAACCAATACTTTGACGTAACAGGAACAGGAAGGCTCTCCATGCAAGTAACCAATAGGTATCGATAAACGGTACGATGTGTAGTACGGGCTATTTATCTTCCAATGATCTGATAATATGACATAGTCACAACTTTTAAATATTCATTTTGATACAAAAAAAGTGGGACCTCAGGGAGCATTTTTCTAAGTTTACTACATTTTATACTGGAGTATTGATATTACTGAAAAGGCCACTTCCAGGAGGCTTCGATGGTTTTTAATTTCTCCAAGTCTTTTGGGTTTCTTATACCATGACAGGAAAGGACCCCATTCCTAAGTCAAAGTACGATTAAAGTTCATGAAATTTGTATTGTTTCACTCTGATGTTAGCCAAAAGTGCTCTTCACAGCACCCGCAATGTGCCCAGTAATGACTCCTTCTGCAAGTCATACTGTGTTACATGAATTGACGACATATCTAAATACGATTGTAAATTCCTTTTTATAAGACACCAAAAATACTGGACTAGGCAGGAATGATGCAGTCTCTTGGTTAACTCCTTTAATGGCAATGAAATATTGTTGCAAACATATTCAGCCAGTTCTAGACTAGGCTCTTTTTTATAAGACCAGTTGCTCCTACTACTATTGGAACTGTCTGGGTATCTTTCTTCTACATTGCTCTCATTTCTGTCTGCAGATCAAGGTATTTTATGACTTTGTGTCTCTCTGTACGCAAGACACTGTAGTCACTAGGTGTGGGGATTTCAATGATCAATGCTACTTTTGTCTTCTTTTCTTGGACCACTATATCCAGTTTTCTAGCATCTATCTTTTGAACTGTTGGTATTGGGTGATCCCATGTGATATAAACTTCTTCATTTTCTAGGATTCTTTGTGACTCAAGTTTCCAGAGTTTTTCAGCCACTTCGATACCATAATGTTTGCACCATCTCCAGTGTAACAGTCTCACCACATTATTATGCATTTCAGTATACGGTCCCTCTGCCATTAGTGCGTCGCAACCAGCACCAAGGTGTGTGACTGTTTCCAATTCAGTTTTACAAAACCTACATATGTCTGTTTTTCCCACATGTTCAATAGACTTTGTAAACCAGCGTGTACGTAGCCCACTATCTTGGGCTGCCAATATTAACATTTCATTTCTTGATGTGAATTCACCTCTCCTTAACCATTCCTGCATTCATTCTTGATCAACGTGAGGCTCTTCCAGAAGTTTTCTGTACTTGCAACTATATTTATGTTTTTCCACATTTCTTGCCTTCTCATCTGATCCTTCACCTTATAGTCTTTCTTTTGTTTTTTAGCACATTCAGTTGCTGCCTGGTTTTTATCTACTTCTGGTTTGATTTCCATTCCTGCTTGACGTTGATATGCTTCTGCTAAATTAAGCAGAGATGTCACCTTAGATTTATTCTCCTCATGTTTCAAAACTTTCACTACATTTGGATGCTGTGAGGTCAGCATATGTGTGGAGTCCCACGATTGTAGATCTATACATGTAATCAGTTTCAAGGAGGCCCATCCCTCCTTCGGAACGGGGAATATATAATCTTGGTATACATTGATTTTTATAAATCATATGGTGAGCGTGAAGCATCCTTCTTGTTTTAATATCCAATCTATCCAACACATTTTGAGGCCAGGCAATCACTCCAAAACTATAAGTTAGAACAGGAAGGGCAAATTGATTCATGGCTTGGATCTTGTTCCTAGATGTCAATGCTGTTTTCAGGATTAATTTGTCTTCTAAAGTACTGCTTACAGAGTTTTATTCTTTGTTCATGTTTTATTGCTGATCCTTCATCAATTCCCAAGTATTTATACACTCCCTCTTGCTCAAGTTCTTTTATATCACATTTGTGTCCCAAACTGATGTTTTCCTGGTGCTGCAGTTTTCCTTTTTTAAAGGTTGCTTTTGCACATTTATCAAGACCAAATGACATTCCAATATCATCTGGAAAAGTTTTGACAACCTGCAGCTGTGCTTTCAGTTCCTCATCTGATGAGCTATACAGTTTTAAATCATCAACAAAGAGAAGATGAGAGGTCATTAAACTTTGTTGTTTTCTAGAAGCCAAATTGTAGCCATGGCCTAAGCTGTTAAGTAAACAGCTTAATGGATTAATGGTAAGGCAGAATAGCAATGGTGACAGAGAGTCACCCTGGAATATCCCCCTTTGGATTTTTATCCCTGGGATAATAATCTGTCCTTTATTATGGCTTAATTGCAAAGTGGTCTGCCACTGTTTCATGGTTATTGTAATATAGTCAGTGTTGTTGTGTCTTTCAGCTTTTCCCGGTTAGGGGTCGCCACAGTGGAACTCCGGTCTGCTAATGATTGGCAGTAGATATTTACGTGCCGAGTTGCCAGCCCTGATGCACAACCTTCAATGAAGGTATGCCCATTCACGTATGTCTCCACGCAGAAGACGCTCTAGCTGAGAATCAAACCGGACAGCGTCTTACTGTGAGGTGACAAAGCTACTACAGCACCACCACCGTTCATGGATAAAAGAGTACTTAAAAATGTATTATACCCCATACACTGACTATATTGTAATATAGTCAGTGTATGGGGTATAATACATTTTTAAGTACTCTTTTATCCATGAATATGGGATACTATCAAATGCTTTTTTGTAGTCAATCCATGCCATGCTTAGATTCTTCCCCTTCTTATAGTTCTCCACTATAACTTTGTTTAACAAATGATCTTTTGTTCCATATGAATTTCTTTTGTGGCCCTTTTGTTCTACTGCCATAATTGAGTTTTCTTGTGAATAGTTATATGTCATCGGAAGACAAGTTATTCGTCTATAACTTTTAAGGTAGCTTGCAGATTCACTCTTAAGAGCATTGTTTTTCCTGTTAACCAGTGCGGTTGTCCATTCGGGGTGTGCATATAAATATTTCTTACTCATGACTAGATCCTTGTGCAAAGAAGTTAATACTTTAAGCCAAAAGTTAGGTACTGCATCTGGGCCTGGGATTTTCCAGTTAGAGGCTTTTCTTAACTTTGTTTCAATCTCTCTGGCTGTTATTTCATCCCATTTCATAACCTGTACCTTTAAACTTCTTATTCTTTCTTTAACTTCTTCTATCCATTTAGCATCTTTGTTATGTTCCACAGGATCTTCATAGATACTTCTCCAAAATGTATCTACTTCCTCTTTTTTGGCAGTCTTTCAATTCCTTTTACTTTATTTCCCAATTCTCTATAAAACTCTTTTGGGTCATCAATAAATTGCTTATTTTGTGCTTTTCCCTTATATTTATCTTTGTATCTTCTAAGTCTTTCTGCCTGCTTTGAAATTTTTAGTTTATCTCCAATAGTGCATAATAGATCACAGTCTGTTCTAATACTGCGCATTGCTTTTATCACATCTATCTTTCTTAGTATTTTTGTTGATCTGTTTCCTCTGCTATAATCTTCTAACAATGACACTTCTTGTCTTAGCTGCTTTATAGTTTTCTCTATTCGATATTTCCATGATGGTATTCACTTTCACCCCCTCTTTTCCCTCACTACCCTGTGTTTCTGTGGTAGAACTTTTATCAGTTATTAATTTAGCAGCATAGTAAAATATATTCTGTTTACTTCTGTTATATTGCATGGATCTCTATGGACAGTCCTAATTACTGTGTTCATTTGTTTTATCAAGCTTCTGACTTTTGGGGTTTTATTAACCTTCTGCAGTCTATTTCTCTCATTGATCTTGATATATCTGTCTTTGCCTATTAAATCAAGCAACTCATTTTCTTCCATACTGAGGGCACATCCCTTGTTTTCCATTTCCTGCGGGCATTCTATAGAAAGTTCTATAACATCTTCTTCTGGCACATTCTCTTAAATTTCATCCTGTGTCATCTATTGTTCTGTCATGGGAACTCACTGGCCTATCACTCAACATTGACTGCATCAGAGTTTCCACAGTTTCCTGTTCCTTTCCTTGCTGTCTAGCTTCAAATGAATGTTTATACTGGTTTCCTGTGGAAGGCTCCAAAATATCTTGATATGGCACCTCACCAATTGCTTCCTGTTCCACTGGTTTCCCCTTAATTAGGATATCCATTGCTCTATCCTGTTGTGGTGCTTTCTGCATTTGATTTTCTACACTGAATCCTTCTCTTTACAGCTGTTCCATTACCTCAATTTCTATTTCTTTGACTTCTCTATTACTAATCTCCTTTTCTACTTTTCCTCTTAGTCTTATTTTTTGTATTGTAAAGTTTTCCATATCCAGATTCCTTTACCTATATATTTCTTCACATATCTTTGGTGCTGCTCTTTTTGTATTAGTTAGTTTTGCTTTCTCCTTTGCATAAATATTACATCATATTAAAACTCTTTTCCTTTCTCATGTCCATATTTCTTCTTCACATGTCTCCTGATCTTCTTGCTTTTCCTTATTCTGGAGACTTACTCCATCATGCTGTGATGTAGTCTGTTTTAGACCTTCTACATTAAATTCTTCACTTCACAGGCACTCCATTATCTTCTTCTATTTCTTTAACCTGCTTTACTAATCATCTTTTCTACATTACATCTTTGTGCTATTAATCTTTTTGTGAAATTTTCCATATCTGGATGCCTTTGCCTGTATTTCTTTTCGAACATATTTGAGACTGCCTTCTCTGTATTAGTTAACTTGGCTTTCTCCTTTGCATAAATATTGCACCATATCAAATCTCTCTTTCTTTCCCATGTCCATATTTCTTTTTTATATTTTTCAAATATCTCTAGGTTTTGTTGTTTATATTTTTTAACTTCCTCAGAGGCTTCTTTTTCCAAAAAGATCAAAGTTTCTTTATCTATATACTGTTTTTCAAAACTCTGTTGTATTAATGAACACAAATTTTTATTTGAAGCTTGCGACAGTTTTTCCTGCAGAAGTATTTTTCTTTCCTCTAATTTCTCTCTTAATCGTTTTGTAAATCTTGTGTCTGGAAATTCTGGGCTTTTTACATAATAGTAACAATACATAATTTATTTCTTATCCTCAATAGTCCAGTCTATCGTCTTTATGGCTCTTCTTTGGCCAATCAATTTTTGTCATTTTTGTGGACTGCTGCTTCCTTCTACAACAGGGGGGCCATCCTCCCCCCTGAGCCTGGCCTGGCCCCACTGTAGGAATGTTTCCATATTTTGAGGATTCTACATTGTCATTTTTTCCAGTCATGGCACCAGTGTACCTACCAGGATTGGGCACTTTTTTATCCTGGGTCTTGTTCACCCAGCTATCTTTTTTTATTTTTGATATACTTCTGTCCATGATATATGCTATATAAACACAGTCTGTATATTAGTGTCGCCTTGGTGGGATTTTGTGAAAAACAGGGTCCACCTCACAAAGGTACTCACCAAGACTTGAGGATAAATTCAATTTCAGCACTACTACTCTCCTTTGCTTGCTGACTTTTCATCTCTCTCTTTCAGGCACCCAGTGTCATTTTATATATATAGTTATATACATGTCCAATAACAGAACATGTCAGGGAGCATCAAATGAGAGCCAGGATAAGGAACTTTGCAATGACTGACATTTGGAACCTGATTGTGAGGGAGCATCAGTGACGTATGGGGATCAACTGGACTGGAGTACAGGTTTATTACCCGCTATGATGACCTGCATTAGAGGGATGCAGAGAAGGTTCATCAGAGGATCACCAAGGTGTGGAGACAGCCAGTGGATCCCTACAGTAAGTGTTACAATCCTACATATATCTGAGCATTTCCATGGAATCTAGAGTTATAGCTGTGTATTATATACATGACTTTTATAACCATTAAGTAGCTGTTCTGACAATAGCTCATCTGAATAATTAAGAAGATGTGGTGACTGCTCTCCATACAAGTATGGGTTCTATTCCCATGCTGTTAGTTTATTTACTAATGTTTATAATATACCTACTTCTGAACTTTGTGATGTAGAGCTGTTTTCCAACATATAATGGCAATTTCATGCATCCACTACAGTCAAAGGTTCATAGGTAGGTACAAGGCTATTACCCTAGGGCCTATATAGGCCTAGCCAAAAAGGTACCCTGGCTTTTGCCACCCAAGAAAATTATTTACCTGTGCCCCTGTTGAGCAGAGCCACAGAAGTGATCTCCGGGGTGAATTTCCTATTTCCCATCCAATCATCAAGATTTTTCTTGAAGAGCGCTAATGAGGAGCTTTGTTTGATATAGATAGGTAGTTTGTTCCAGAATATGGGAAGTCTCTGAGACAGGAATCTATCCCTCCAGCATGTTCTGTTTATTGTGGTGACAAGGTTTAGGTCCCTAGAGGGTGTAGCTCGGAGGGATTGGGATTTCTTTAAGTGGAGCATGTCCAACAGATCTGGGTTTGACATAGCTTTGTATGTTAGGCAGAGATTGCCTCCAAATAGGAGATATGCGATGGAGTAAAGCTGGAGTTTTTTGAGACGGTCTGCATAAGGCATCTGTTTGAGACTGGTAATCCTTTTGTGAGGTATTTCTGTGGCCTTTCCAGTTGCTGTAGATGTCTTGTGAGGTACATACCAAAAGGGGCGTTATACTCTATAATGGGTCTAATGAGTGATGAGTACAGTGGAACAATGACCTCTTTTTTTCCTGGATGAGAAACCTTTTGTGTTGAGGTGTGCCATGTAGAAGGATTTCCTGACTACTGTGGGGATGTGGTTATCAAAGGAGAGACTACTGTCCACCTGTGTCCCAAGGTCTCTTATCACACTTTCAGTGTTAAGTAGACTACCGCCTATGTGGTAGTTCATGGGTACAGAGTTTTTACCAAAAGGGATGACAATGCACTTTTTGGCATTGAGCTTGAGGCCATGGCTTTGACACAAGGCATCTGTCTCAGTGAGGCCCTTTTGTAGGATGTCCACATTGTTAGGAGTTTCAATTATGGCTCCGAGTTTGCAATCATCTGCGAACTTCATTAGCCAAAGACCTTCTGTGTTAGCCTGTACTTCAGAGAAGTAGATACCAAACAGGAGAGGACCCAGAACTGAACCCTATGGTACTCCACTGGTCTGAAGTCGGATTTGGAGTCTGCTACTTTCACATTGTGGGTTCTGTCAGTGAGCCAGTTGGCCACCCATCTTGTGACATAGGGATTTATACCTAGTTTAATGAGTTTATCTATAATTACAGAATGGGTGATGGTGTCAAAAGCCTTGGTGAGATCTAGATAGGCTGTGTGAACTACCTTACCCTCATCTACGGTGTTGGTGGCCGCTTCAAAGAAATATATCAGGTTTAGGAAACATGATCTGCCTTTTACAAACCTCAACTGGGTGGGGTCCAGAGTTTGGAGATTACCAATGTCTTTGTTTTTAAGTTCCATGATGATACACTATAGCTCCTAGCCCACTGATGACTACGCATTTTTTAGTTATCCCTTATACTACGACAGTGCTGCCTACCCTAGCTATATATAGCTAATAGCAAATTCTTTACTTGATTCCTTCTAATAAAGTTTACATTCTTACTAGAGTCACATTTGTTTAAACCAAGAGGAATGCCTGTCTGACTGATTATACATATGTTTTCAGTTATCTGTTGAAAGCTGTTGTTTTTTATTATAATGGCCAACAATTGTCAGTAGTTTCCATATTCATCTATTATCTGCAGGAACATGGATAAACATATGCAGCATCTGTTTGTTAAAAAGAAACATGTGTGGGTCTATATTACAATGTCAAACTCGCAGGAGTCCTAACGTTGTAATGTCAAACCCATATGTCCAAAATGTAAAAATAGTGAAGCCAGGAAAAAAAAATCGGTGGGACGTTTTCACCGCTTTGCTATTTCCTCCACTGTGGTGCAATCTCAGAATTGGTATATTTAAGTAGGGGGGTGTGGGGGGCAGATCCCCTCACTTTGGGGGGTGTGGGGGCAAAGACTCCCACATTAGTATAAGTTTAAAGTGTATGTGGGTTTTTTTGTTTTTGTACCAGAACAATGACTTTTTCCCCTGGGAAAAAAATTCATTGCTCTGTATGTTCGTACCTTTTACATTTTGAACTTCCAGGTTCGATGTTACATCATTCGGACTCTTGCGCATTCGACAATGTAATATAGACCCACATGTGCTGCTTGTTAGCTTGGCCTGTAAAGAAACTGACCAGCATGTCTATATTTTGCCATGCTCTGGGGTCAAATCCACATGGGGAAACATATCATTATATTGCTATCTTGGTTTATTTGACACATTGTTGAATATTCTTTGTAATCCATAATGTTCTGTTAACAGCATCTCTTTAAGTACAGGGTTATGTGTACAGCTTTGAACAGACTGTTATACTTCTGACAAAAAGTTTTGTGGAATATGCTATGATTTGCAAAAGTGGGATCAAATGTGGTTTTGTTATTCATTACTAAATTCACTTCAACAACTACCTCATCCTTATCTTTTGAGGGAGTCAGAGGGTCAGAGTTACAGTTGAAATGCAGAACAGGGATATACAGTGATGTATGCATTTGATTTGTGATGTGGACTTTGCCAACGAATATCTTTAAATGTAATCCTTCCACATGCCTAACTGTGTCCCTGATGTACAGCACCTTTTATGTATCTGTTAACAGAAGCTATGTGATACATGACACTGTCCCACTGTCTTAGGGATGAAGGTTTTCCTTGTTTTCATTGATGTTACTGGTTGTGACCGCAGCGCTGACATGAATTCATTCTTGCTAATAATTTACTTACATGACCAGCTTGTTCCTTTTTTGAAATCCTAAGCCATGATCCCTATTATATCCCATCCCTGCATGGTCAACTTTTCACTGCATTCACAACACAAACTCTCAGGCAAGATGAATTAGCTATGCAGATATGTGTCAGGGTTAGAGAGTGGCATGCATCAAAGTCACACATTTGAATTTCATATCCTGCAATCTGTGTTCAAAGATGTAAATGGATGTAGCATTGCAAAATGTCTATGGTGATTATCTGATGTTCTTCAGAAGTAACATTTTTAGAACCTGATCTGTGGAAAAGTATATCCCTATTATTTGTGGGTTACATCCTTGATAATTGCTATTTTCTATTTTAAGGCAATGAGGACAGGACCTGAAATCATGCCCTCTGAGTGGATGTACTGGAAGGAGCAGTTGTAGGAGAGGTATGTTGCTTAATTTTTCTGTTTTGTTAAATAAAATGCATCTGATCCAAGTTAAAAGCCCATATTTTTTTAAATTACCGTATATATTGCTTAGAATGCCTTTACACCCATCATGCATCAATAAGGTAAGTGCAATAATCACACTATACCTGTCTTCATTTTAACAATGCCACTTTGTGGCTATTCATATGACTCATTACATACAGAGGCTGCAATTTACATTCAAACAGGCATAACTGCTTATGGAACACATGCAAGGAAAAAATGTAAATAATGACATGCTGTCAAACACTAAGCTGGACAGTTCACTGAGGTAGACAACATTCTTAAACAGTGCAGGTCCTAATAATAATAATATTATCTTGATGTTTACAAGCTTTTATTCTGTCAAATTTCAGTTATGTTAATGTGGCATGAAGCAGTGTTGGGTATGATTCCATTCAAATGTTAGAATACGTTACGAGTGCTTGCTTTGCATATGCCTGCCATACTTCATGCTGGCCAACAAGAAAATGTTCAAGTGATGTCATGATTTCCACTGGTAAACTCTGTTAAGAATGCCATTGCATGGCCTTGATTGAACTGCTCACATTGGTGATGGATACATTCTACCTGACATTTTCTGTTATTGTTCACATATATAACTATACATAAAGTGACATAGGGAAGATGTGTGCATAAGCAGCCATTCACTAGCAGCACTTGTGTTGATTACAGTTTTGTTTCTTGCTAATGTATGCACCATATCAAACTGAATTGTTTTAAATAAGAACTTTGATGTATGTTACTACACCTTCAGAATCATATTTGTATTTGCAGAGCACACAAGTGGATGGGATGTTAATTAATGTATGTTAGATTTTAGATGTGCACATCAGTTTAATTTTAAGGTCAGCTATGATCTTTATGGGAATGTGTGGTGTGATAGACATTTGTTTTTCATTGTTATGGTTTTGACTACTGACATACATCACATATGGTAGTGCAGTGGACTATGGTCATAATATATTTTAATATTTCATGAGGATTATTTTGTGCCTGTACATTGTGTCACATTGAATATGTTATGCAAACAGGTAATATCAGGTATGCATATGTAATTTCATTTGTGTTTTGCAAATCATCTCGTCAGAGCAAGGGACCTATGGATGATTGCCAATCAGAGGTAAAAAATAATTGCATATCAGGCTACTGCCAGAGTCTTCAGATTATGAAGATATTGATGACAATGATGACAAGAAAGCTGGACCTACACCTGCATGAGCCACCATGCCTGCATTGTTTAATAACATTGTATACACCCCAGAGGAGATGACGCCAGGAGATGATTATTGGGAGGAGATCTGGGAGGTTGTGACCGATAGGTTTTGAACACAGATGAGGGATGTGATGGGGAATTTTTTCCAGGGCATGGCACAGGCTATGGACAGCTCATTCAGAGAGATAGCCCAGGAGAACATTTGTGAGGCTCATCCCTGTCAGGCTGGTACTTCAGGTCTGTAGGTATTGTCTGTGTTCTCCAGTTGTGTTATGCTGCCAAACACGCTGATTGCCATATAATTAATTGGACTGTATATACACTCTTGTGCATGCATACAATGTAGCTGCCATGCTTATGTGTTGCATGTGCAAACATACCATGCAGATATCATCATGTGACATTTAATTATGTTTCAATATGTGCATGGCACGCATTAACACATTACACTTTCCTCCCACATTCAGCTGCCCATGAATTGTGGCGGTTAATCTGATGCTGGTGCTGCAACACTTCCCCTAAAGACATGTGTTTTACTGAGGGAAACTGATAGGCAATAGAAGTTGTCCATAGTCCAGCACTTCCACTTTGGTATGGTTAGGATTGGTATATTACCACATAATGTACATGCAACAGAAGGATATGTCATTCCCCATGTGTTTTGGATGACAGGTGACATGCTGTCCTACTAGCATGATGTGTTGTTGTTTGCCATGTATTAGCAATGCTAATACCATGTGGGGGTCATATACAGGTATGTCATACCTGTGGGCAGACCTCCTTTTCTGACTGCATCGACCACCAATTTAACATTAATGTTTACACTGTGGTAAGGATAATTTATTCAGTAACAGTGCATTACACCGTGTTTGCTCTGTATTACATTTCCACATCCATTCCTTACTCACATAAGTTCACACCTTCTGCCAATATTTGCACACATTAACTGATGAGTGTACATGTGTCTGCACATAGTCTGATTCATGCTAAAACATCATTATACTTTTTGCATGTGACCAGTCACTGAGTTATTGCTGACGGGCTGTAATGGTACTCACAGGAGTGTCCTCTGCTCAGTAATGTGCATGGTATGTGACATCCACCTGTGGTTGTTTATTCAACATTGGCATGACAGGATATGTGTATGTGATTAATCTTAGCTTGCTTACCTATGCCTGTTGATATTACAGGATTGCACATTACTGAGTATGTGTGATTTATACATGCCCATTTTTGTAGACATCAGCAACATAGTTTGCCCATGTGATATACATTTGCCATTTGCTTAAGTGTATTTTGGGTTAGCATTGAAAGCGCCCTGTGTACTGTACACATTCATTTGCCATGTGTAACCTTACCTATTGTCCTGCTTTATCATTGTCTTCCTTGATGTGGGCCCAGGTTGTCCACCTCAATTCCACCTTCATATTTCCATAATATATTTTGCAGGTATGTTTGCCCTTTTTGCTATTATTTACTATTGTCATGTATCATGTTGTTGTTATAATGAACATGTGCCAAATTTTTGGCTATTTTACGAATGCAGGGCATCTGCACACAAGTTGCTGGCTACTACTTGCACTACATCCTTGCTCTTGTTATACTTGTGTGTTAACCAGTGTACATTATTGAAATTCATGTGTACAACTGGATGTCTTTTTTAAGCTGTAGTGTTAGATTTTTGCAAATATTCCTTCATGTTATTGGTTTGTGTATGTGTGCTGACATTGCTTTCATGTATGTTTTATTTAGGCTACTGACAGTCATACATATATATGCCTTCACCTGTGTGTTCCTTTTGACATGGCATATGTGTGCCACATATATGTATTCCATTACATGTTTGCTTAGGTTGTGTAAACCTACTTGTGGATTTAGTAGCTATTTTACTGCTTTGCTGCAGTACTGCTGTTTGGCACTGTGCTTCATTGCTTGCCCTTCACATGCATGGTCAGAGGTCCGGTTCTGTCCTCTGCTAGAGTTATCTAGCATTCTTAGATCTGCATTTTCTCATCTGTGATGTTGCTTGGCTTACATTTGCACTGCTAACAGACTACGTGTATATGTGTTTATTTATCCAATGTGTACCGTGTTATGACTGCTACACAGTTTGCAACATGTCATAATGTGCATATGTAGATACGTTTTTCTGCCTTTCGCCATGGCTGGTATGCATCTCCACCCTATTTGACACCTTTCCATTGCCCATTTTATGCAGTGTGCCATCTGTGTAAATTACCTGTCCTTACTGTTTTTTTTCAGCCTTTGTCTGTTGTGTGTTGTGATATTTGTTCTATGGGTATACCTACTGTGATGACCTTCTCCTCCTCTTTCCCTATCTTTATGTCTCCTTCTATTCTTAAAAAAATGTATTCCCACAAAAAAAAAATTGCACATGCCCCTCTGGCTTTTCCTCTGATTTTCCTATTCCAACATCTTGTATGTTTCTCTTTTTCACCCATACCCCACATCTTCTTTTCTATCCCCCACTTTCTTTGGGTGTGTGCATTATCTGAGTTCCCCACACAAGTCCCACACCCATTGTTAGCTGATGTTAGCTGTGGCAATGTGGCCATTATTGCTCTTTACCTTTATTAATTTCTTGTTTGAAAATTTACAGATTCCATCAGAATCTGTAACTGATAGCTAGCATATTTTAAGAATAACAAACTTACGGTGACATTCCATACTTGTCCTTAAGTTTTCCTCAGAGATTCTGTTTTAGACATGCATTTAACACTGTCAAGGATTATTGAAATATGAGACTCTTTCCATAACTTTGTTAATGTACATCACACTTTGACAATCATTTTTCATTACTTCCAGATTACTTGAGGGTAATGTACAGTGTGCCATTACTACTGAGATACTCTGTTGTGCTCTGAGATATTCAGAGTTCACTGTGACACATTTACATATTATATTGTCATCTGCAATTTTGGCGATGATATCGGCGTAATGTGCCAGATTCCGTAAACTTTATGAAATCCAGCCCACTGTGTTCAAGATCACACCTTCTATGTACAGTATATCAGTTATTTCAGAAATGGGACAAAAAAATTTACTTTCCACATAGAGATAAGATAAGATTTTTTTCTACAGATGAATCTCTTGCAAAATCTTTGCCACTATCACTTGTGAATTGAAATAAACAATTTCACTAGAATTTTATTAATTTGTTAGCAAAATTTGTGAAATTTAGTATCTTCATTGACTAAAACTTTGTACAAATTCTAAGCAAATAAAAACATCTGGATTTATACAACATTAAATCATTATGCTTAGCAACTCCAGTGGCACAGACAGATAAAGCCTTGACTTCAGCCCAGCTGACCTGTGCTTGATTACTCCGGTGACTGATGCAGTGGCAGGAAGGGATGCCCATATCATCCCTGGTGGTTCTGTGGGCATTTCTGGTGTCATTTGCTGATGGAAGCTGGGAACATAACACTCAAGGGGCATGGTTCAAATTGAAGAATAGGGTGGTGGACAAGGCTGAGCTGCAGTGGAGGTGGGGTAATATGCTCCATGTCCACATTGCATGCCTGTCCCTCAGAAATACTTTGGGAACCAAGGGGGGGAGGAAATAACAGGGTCGTTAAAAATAAAATTTCCCAACAGATATGAATGACCAGGCCCCGTGGGCACTCTCAGGATCCGCATCAACCTCTTCCCTACTGGAGACAGTCCGGGGGGGTTAGGAGGTGGCCAACAGACCCAGTGATGGATGTGAGATACTGGGTAGAAGGGCCATAGGATGATGCAAGAGGGAGGAAAAACTCCCCCTGTAAAAGTCATTATGCATGAATTAATGATCTCCTTTCAAGGAAATTGCCATAAAATGACCGCCAGATTTCACTGACCAATTTCACTAGAAATGCTGTTCTTAATTGTCTAGTTTCTGGCTATATTTTAGTTTTTTTTTTTTTTTTTTTTACTGCTTGGTTTTAATTTTTTTCTCAGTAGTTTCTTTAGGTGAGTAGTAATATTTAGAGGAAGTGGTATGTGTGTATTTTATTTGTGCAGTGAGTGTATCTTTTGTTTTTCTTTTGTAGCACATTTGGGCACTGTTACTTTAATTGATGGTGCAGGTAGATTGGTGAAAAATGCTTGATGTCATGGGATAATATGGTGATGCATTGTTCATGACATGGGCAAGATAATAAAATATCTGCACAATAGTTCAGATATACATTTTATGACACCTTTTGGACACACAGGTGTGTGTGTGTGTGTGTGTGTGTGTGTGTGTGTGTGTGTGTGTGTGTGTGTGTGAGTGTGTGTGTGCGCACGTGTGTAAAACACCACCATCAGTAAACAGCATAAGTCTTGGCAGCAACTAAACAGTGAGGCATACCTGAAACATTAAGTTTTTCAATAGAAAACTGTAAGACCTTTTCTAACATGAGCAGCTACAGCAGTATACCATCTCTGGTTATGCACATCCTCTACCCTTTACTCTATTAACAAGTGTTCCCTTACTCAGCTAGACAAACTTGAAATGCTAGGTATGTTGTTTCCCTCTTTACACAATGTGCATGCTCCAGTGCATTACCATATATGGTTAGTTGCCATCAGTCGGCATGTTTGCGCTTGATACAGCTTGCCTTTTCTTGTTTTTCTACAATGTGCCTCATGCCCTTGTCAACTAACATGTTTACATATACAAAGTTTTTCTGTTTCTGTAGATCATTTATCTCATTTGCCTTTGCCCATCATTGTCTCAGTTTGTTTGCAGATTACACAACTTGCTTACTCTAGTATCATAACCTGTTTGACAGTTTTTCTGCCATTGAACGCTTAAGTTTTGTTGTATACACTGCATATTTCTTTACTTATCTTTGATGCTCATTCATGTCTTTACTTGTTTACAGACCTGCATCTGATGTGTAACTGTTGCATCCATCTTATTCCTATACACCTTGTTGCATGCTGTCTTTAATTAATTTTGTTCTAAACTCAAAAGACCTACGTGTAGTATTTTATATATATATATATATATATATATATATATATATATATATATATATATATATATATATCACTAGGTGGGTTGCAAACTGGCTCACAGATAGAACCCACAGTGTGAAAGTAGCTGACTCCAAGTCAGACTGCTGACCAGTCACAAGTGGAGTCCCACAGGGTTAGGTCCTGGATCCTCTCCTGTTTGGTATCTACTTCTCTGAAGTCCAGGACAACACAAACAGACTCTGGCTGACAAAGTTCACAGATGATTGCAAGTTGGGAGCCATAATTAACTCCCCAAGTGATGTTGAAATCCTACAGAAAGGCCACACTGAGACTAACAACTGGTGTCAGAACCATGGCCTTAAGCTCAATGCCAAAAATTGTGTCGTCATCCCCTTTGGGGAAAAACCTGGTTTCCATGAATTACCACATTGATGGTAGTCCACTGAACACAGAAGGCATCATAAGAGATCTGTGAACACAGGTTGAGAGCAACCTCTCTTTTGACTACCACATTGCCTCTGTAGTCAGAAAGTCCTTCTATGTAGCACATCTCATTACTAAGGGTTTTGCATCCAGGAAGAAAGAAGTAATTGTCACCCTCTACTCTTCCCTCATTAGGCCAATCATCGAGTACAATGCCCCATTTGGCATGTACCTCACTAGACACTTGCAACAACTGGAGAGGCCACAAAAGTGCCTCACAAAGAGGATCCAAGGCCTTAAACACTTGTCCTATATGGCCAGACTCAAAAAACTCCAACTATTCTCTGTCTCATATCATCTACTTTTAGGTGATCTTTGCTTGACTTACAAAGCCATGTCTCTCCCAGCTCTGTTAGAAATGTTACATCTAAAGAATTCCCAATCCCTCCTCACTACACACTCCAGAGACCTCAACCCCATTACCACAAATAAAACAGAACAAGCTGGAGGGACAGGTTTATAACCCAGAGACTGCTCATGCTATGGAATAGGCTTCCCATACATGTCAGGCGGAGCGTCTCACTTGCCCTCTTCAAGTGAAATCTTGATGAGTGGATTGGAAACCGAACCTACCCCCCCCCCCCCGGGGATCACTCCAGTGGTTCTACTTGACAGAGACTCTGGGAACTAAATTCAGGTGGCATGATGCCAGGGTAATCCTATGGGCTAGGCTTGTAAAAGGCTCCAGGGCCATTAGCCTAGTACACACCTATATATATATATATATATATATATATATATATATATATATATATATATATATATATATATCTACATATATATATATATATATATATATATATATATATATATATATATATATTTAAATAGATATAGATATACACACACACACACACACACACACAGACACACACACACAGACAGACACACACACAGACAGGCACAGACAGACAGACACACACACAGACACACACACAGACAGACACATACACACACAGACACACACAGACACAGACACACACAGACAGACAAAGACAGACAGACAGACACACACACAGACACACAGACACACACACAGACAGACACAGACAGACACAGATACACAGACACAGAGACAGACAGACACACACACACACACACACACACACACACACACACACACACACACACACACATACACATAATACATAATATATGTACGTGTCATTGACATATTAGTAAAATGTCTCAAACTGTAGTATTGTTATAGACATGATAATATTATTGACTAATTTGTTATGGGATCCTTATATGTTTTCTAATATTCAACTGCCCTCTATTCCTGTCACATTACTATCACTTGGACTCATTCAATTGTAATCAGATGCACAAAACTGCAAACTGTCATGCTACATTTATCCCCCAATAAGCCTTCACTTGTATTCACTATGACTTCCTAGCACCATCTTTGATAATAAATAGTTTCTGTTAAAAAAAAAAAAGATTTAGCATATTGTATTGCTGTTGTAAGCAAGGGTATCTCAGCCAGGTTTTATCACTGGTAGTCTGTATTTCACAATACATTTGTTTGATGAAAATATTGTGACTGCTTTTCTTAAGTCTTGTACTATTACTTCATTTTGTTAGCAATTCTGCCTTAGTCTTGGTCTTGAGAAAGCCTGGGAGGGCCCGGGTGAAAGCGCTTGATGATATACAATATTTTGGATGTGTTTTGTGTGTTTCAACGCTGTGCTGGTGAAGCTGTTAAATAAATAAACTTTCATTCAGCGCTTTGTTCGTAATCCTTGTATCCTGACTTCTTCGGATTACCAGTTGGTGCTTGTACAAGGTGTTTTGTTTTTTGTGACTAGTTTGTGGCGATACAGGATCCATGGCAGAGCGAACGACGAGTGCTGAATTTTGTGACACACCAGCGATTCTATTGGGCAATGAGGAAGGAGCTGATGACGCCCCAGTTACGAGACGGGAGTTCAAGCAGGTGATGTGCCTGCTCTCTCAACTAACAGGACTGTTGACGAACAACGCTTCGCAAAGCGGTAACGATGTACCAGCTAACCAGGAGCAGCTTTTTGCAGCTTGTGACACCGCTCCTGGAAGACCTACAACCCCGTTTTTAGGAAATACCGAAACGGGAGGAATTACTAACATAGACGCTGGGAGCACACAACAAGTGAGAAGCAAGCGAGGAGCCAACCACATTACCATTTCTGGGACTGAGAAAGATTTCAACTTTAACAAATGGACTAATAAGTGTTTTTCTTTTGGGCAAGGTATGGTACAATCTTGTGATAGTGTAAATAATAATTTAGAATCAAAACTCAAAGACTTTAATAATAAATTGTACTCCTATAAAGCAACCAAACTTGAAATTGACTACCTGTCTGAATGTGTAAAAGTAAAGAGAGTCCCTAAGGGACTGCGTATTGTTAAATTTCCCAATAACGCTTTACCTGGCACAGAACTGTTTAGAGAATTGGCAGCCTTGTTCAATAGAACGGGGCTTGAAATGTTGGAGCTGATGATTAAAGATTATGAAGTTAAAGCTTCAGCATTGTTGGGGGAAGTTAACACTCTGAACAATAGTATTGTTAAAGACACGATGTTTAGTAGTATAAAAAAGGACTATGAAAGTACATTTAATGAAATTGACAGTCATTGTGTCCGGATTGTGAATAGAAAAATAAAAAAGTTAGAGCGAGACTTACAGGATTACAATACTGGGCAGGCATACAAGGTATATGGTAGGACTAGGTGGGCGCGGGACCAAAACCTTAACAATAATAATATTGACAATGAACAGGACAATGTTTTCAATGAAGGTTTTGATGACCAGGGCCCAAGGAGAAGTGAAAGGTTGGCGCAGAAGCTCAATCAGCAGCCAAATCAAACTAGGCTAGGCCAACAGGATTTTCAGTTTGGTCAGGGGAGGCAGAGAAACAGGCAGATGAGTACTCATGCCAGGAGATGGAACCCCCCAAGGAGACAATAATTGAAGAATTATGCAACATTGTTACTGAAAATGAAGATACACATAATTTACATTGCAATATTGTTAAAAGAGGTAATTTTTCTATATTTAACTACACAGAAATTGAAGTTAACAGCTTGTTTTTTGATGTATTTACCAAGGGACTTCATTTTGTTCCAAATAATTCTATTAACATACCTAGAACAATTTTAGATTTTAAGCTCTTCACAAGGCAATTGAATATAACGGTGAGCATAAAAGGGAACCTATTGGATAGAAACAAACTTCATAGGAAGAGTACATGGAACCCCCCTTTGCACCCTGTCCTCAAAACATTGAGGAGATGGTAGAAACAGAAATTAGAAATATATGCACTAAGGATATTTCAAGAAGTAACAATTTTTCTGATGCATCCTATAAACTGATTAAGAAATTGAACAGTGAAGGAATCAGGGTAATGAAAACGGACAAAGTGGGGGGGGTGTAGTTTTTATGTATCAACACGACTACGCAGCCTCTTTGCATACACATTTACATGATGTTGAACAATATAATCAGGTGTCAGTAAATGAAAGGAATGTTGCATATGCCAAAATTAAATACATGTTGGAAGACAATTTGTACCAAGGTGTAATAAATGAGCAATTGTACAATTATTTGTTGGTTCCCAAGCCAGTTACCCCCATCATTTTCGGTATCCCCAAAGTGCACAAAGGGCTACAACCATTGCTATTTAGACCAATTGTAGCAGGAGCTAAGGGGATTACCGAACCATTAGGGAAGTTTTTAGATGCAACATTGAAAAGGTACACAACATCTTTAAAATTTCTATGTAAGGACTCCTGGGAATTTTTACGGAGTGTCAGAAAGGAATTCTACCAGGAAACCAAATATATGGTTACAGTTGACGTAGTGGAATTATTTCCAAGCATTCCACACGAAACCGGTCTAGCATGGTTCAATGAAATGTTGGCTGAACACTCTACACTGGGAGGTAAAATGATAGCACTGCTTGTCGAATTTATGGAGGTTATTCTGAACAATAATTTTGTCTATTTTTGTGGGGAATTATTCAGACAAAAAAGGGGTGTAGCTATGGGAACCCCTTGTGCCTCCGCCACGCCAACATTGTGCTAGGTTACTGGGAGTCAAAATTCATATTTAACACGCGGTGGTGGAACACCTGGTACACTACCAACGTTTTGGGCGACATCTGTATAATGTGGAAGGGTAGCATAGAGGAACTTGAACAATTTATTTAATACATTAATAGTAGTACAGATTTTTGAAATTGTAGTATTGTTATAGACAGATGATATACAATTTGTTATGGATGTGTTTTAATATTCAACGCCTCTATTCCTGTGTGGTGAAGCTGTTAAATAAATAAACTGCAAACTGTCATGCTATTTATAATTCACTTGTATTCACTATGACTTCCTAGCACCATCTTTGATAATAAATAGTTGGTAAAAAAAGATTTTAGCATATTGTATTGCTGTTGTACAAGGTGTTTTGTTTTTTGTGACTAATTCTGCCTTAGGCCCTTTTTGTGATGGCTTTCTGCACAAATGAAAGCCAATACTTTATTTTCTAAGAAGTCAGGATTTCACATGCCATCCTTAATAACTGCATCTGCTTATAAACAATCTCTGCAGTCCATTGGTCAGACATTCTGACCGATGACCAGCACCAATGGTCCTCATCTCTGAACAGTGGTCACTGATATGGATTTGGAAAGCTATTTGTTTTCAACATTCATATGATCTTTCTGCTGTATAAGAAAATATTACTTGGATGCTCTAGATAAATCTGGAGTGGGGGTGGGGGGGTGACAAACATCAGCATAGTCATTTTATTGCTTACCTTAAAGCTTAATTGTGACAGAAGTGCTAGCGGTTAGAAAACAGTGCCAACTCCTTTTAGCAGGGATCTATCACTCTGCCATCAGTTATGCCATTTTCTGCTTACATCATTCAAATTCATTGTGTTTGATTACTTTGTGGAAATTTTTTTTTTAATAAAGGAACAGTTACCATGTCTTCTGGAGGAAAAGTTACAATAGCGAAGAATTAAGGAATTTTTATTGCATTTGTCTGTGGCTTCTAACTGATTTCTGTTATGCTTTTGTCATTCTGTTCTTTGCTGTTTTCTCTTACCTTGAATAGCAATTTTTATTTTCTTTTAGCAGTCATTAATTGTCTTTCTTTATATTTTCCACTGGGAAAAAGTTATTTCTGATGTGGCAGGATTAATGTCTTGTGTTTTATTATTTTTGATCCTTAAGAGTATGTCATCTTGATTAATAGCTATATAGATACCATATTTTATCTATAGTTTGAATAGTCTGAAGCCCTCTTACCTTAGCATTGTTCTGTGATCAGTGAGCTATCCTGGTGCCCCATTGAATGTACTGTAATAAAGCATTCTGTGTCAGTGGTATAGTATGGGTAGTTAACTGCTAATCTCCTACTTTTTACTCAGCTCAAGATCCCAGAAGCAGATCACTTTATCCTGTACTCCTAACCTCACATTTCTCTCTCTCTCTCTTGCAGACATTTTTGTTGAGCGCATATTTATCTTGGTTACTGTTATGCTTGAAGATGCCTGGTACTTGGCACACTGTAGTTGAGTGGCTTGTCCACCACTAACACATCACATTCATTATAACGGAAAACTCCACTGACCTGAAATACAGCTTCAGACAGCCACATTAAATGGAGATGAGTTCTCAACACAATACAAATATTACATAAAAATCACTCACTGATTATCAATAAATGAAAGTTAAATTTATAGTTGTCTGTACTCTGATGTCTTAATTCTAACACATTTTAAGCCATAAGATTGTTTCTTTTGTACTAGGAAATGTTTGTTTATAATATGCATATCATGAATTTGTGGTTAAAGGAATTTGTGAGGCAGGTACACTTAATAAATCGTGCCAGCTCTCTTATTTTTACTATCTCATTGACTTGATGCAACAACAAAACAAGGACAAGAATTTGTGTGTGTGTTTTGTGGGTGTGATATTACAGGAACAGTGGTAGTAATATTCAGGATTAAAAAAAAAAACAATTGTATTTAATTCTCACATTTAAACAATGACTCAGGTAGACATAAAACAGCAGAAAAGGAAACACGCCATAGCAACATTTCCTTTATTTCTAAGCATTATACCTGTGCTATCTTTTTAGTAATTGCCATTCACTCTAATATTACATACATTTTTAACATTCTGCCTTCCCTTTTATTTCATCCTCCAATGATTTGCCAATGATTTTCCAGAAAACCACAATTTTGTGAGAAACTATAACAAAAATATGAGGCAACAATCTACATTCTGCAACAATCTGGACAGTTGAGAGGTATGCTTTAATTAAAGTTGGTTTAGGTTTTGATTTCCATTTTTCTAGAAATTGATTTTTCTGCCAACATTAAAGCCTTAATACAGCTAGTTTATCCAGATCCTATACCACAACTCAAAATAATAATTTCCTTAGTTACTACCATTTGCTCTTCCAACAATTCTGCAGAGAATTTTTAAAATCTGCCAAATCATTATACCCCCGAAAAAATTGTTCCCAAGTACCTCTCTATTTTCCATCATGCCTTCATTGTCTTCTATCTACCTGAGGAAAATTTCACAGAACTCTGCTCAGGGTATAAAAATGCCCATGTAAACATTTCCATACAAAAATCCTAAACCTTCTAGACCTTGTTGCATACTTGGGTGCTATATATATATATATATATATATATATATATATATATATATATATATATATATATATATATATATATATATATATATATATATATATACATATATATATATATATACATATATACATATATATATATATGTGTGTGTGTGTGTGTGTGTGTGTCTTCCCATTGTTTCTTAGTATATTGCCTTTCCATTCCCTCTTACCAATCGTTTATAACCCCCTCTGGTTGATCCTTATAGTTATCATGCAATATTCATACAGTCACAGGGATTTTGTTTAAGATATTTACATTCAGAGTTGAGTAATTTATTTTCCTTCCATCCATCCTCCTAGATTCAAAGGAAAGTTCTGAGTTTCATGAATCCACATTTCCACAAATTGCAATCCTAGTCACCCCAACTGGGTGCTGATTTTTTCTAAGCGCACAGAAATCATAAACTTTAAATTCTAGCTACATTTAATGCAAATACACAGTATATGAGATGTTTTAAATATCCTTTTTCTGGTATTCTGAACTGTTGCTGCATTTTACAGAATTGTCTGTGAATTTTGTTGTGTGCATTTCAATTGACTTCTTATTTCAAAATTACATTTCTCATTCTTTGTGTAGTACTGTCCTTATTTTCCATCCATTTTAAAAAGTAACACATTTGGCTTTATGAAAAGTATACCATTTCATGCTGTTACTAAACAGCGTTTATTATGTTTGACTGGAGTTTTACTGACTGATGAAGAAACATTGGTTAGGAATTTTTTTTCTGTAACAGAGATTGGGTTTCACTGAGTATAGCTGGGTTTCATTGTCATGGCCCATATACTTTTTTTAGACCTAGATAAAAGTTTATTCTTCAAAATACATATTGATCCAGTATTGATTTCTTTGCAGGA
This sequence comes from Protopterus annectens, assembly GCF_019279795.1. Lineage (NCBI taxonomy): Eukaryota > Metazoa > Chordata > Ceratodontiformes > Protopteridae > Protopterus > Protopterus annectens. Next base: position 630,963,690 of record NC_056735.1, on the reverse strand, counting down.
AATATTAAATGGCACATTTTATATTTGAATCACCTAGTACTGCGGACATTGCCTTGCTAGAGTAACCGAGTGTCACCATTCAGACATTGTTAAATCTGTCTGTTTAATCCTAATTTAATGTTTGTTTGTCTTTTCGGCTTTTCCCGGTTAGGGGTCACCACAGTGGAACTCCGGTCCGCTAATGATTGGCAGTAGATTTTTTTTATGGTGCTGAATTGCCAGCCCGATCCCCAACCTTCAGTGAAGGCACACCCATTCACGCATGTCTTTCGGAGGCCACTCGACCATGGGGAGGACATGCAGCCTCCACACAGAAGGCACTCCAGCTGTGAATCGAACAGGAGAACCTCTTGCTGTGAGGCAACAACGCTACCGCTGTACCAGCGTGGCTTAATCCTAATTTAATGTAGCACCCTTATTAGGAGCTGTTCTACTTAATCAGCAACTATTGAAGAGCTGTCAAAAAATGCTGACATTTCAATTGCAATAAGGATTCCCATTACCTAGCTGTATTTCATTTGCTTACATATGAAAAATGATGAGGTGGATGACGTCACTGGCATTAAGGAAAATAAATGTTTTTTAAGACTTGACCATTTCAAATTCCAACAGTAGAGTCTGATTCTACTTCACCAATCAAACTGATGCTAGCCTGCTATGAGAAGGGTTTCTAGTAGACCAGTTCTGCTGTATTGTACACATTTAGCTTAACTTCTTTGGACCTGATAAACTAAACTGGATTTCATATAGGACCATGAAAAATATTATCCCAAAAAAATGAATTTCTGATGAGTGAAGTAGTGGGGCACAAAACAGCGGTCAAAAGCAGACCAACAGTAGCATTCCAAAATCTACTGTTGTCATAATTTAACTATTCCCAGGGTCACTGCAGAAGCCCTCTCATGTGGAGAACTTTTCAGTCTCTCTTTCAAAAGTAGGCATTTCATTAACATTCCAGCTTTGTTTCTGTGCTAATGTCAGCAAAATAATACCATTTTTTATCTCTGAAGTTATTTTCCTAGAGAAAATATGTAGTTATGTATATATTATATCTCCCATATGTTAACTGGGTAAATCAACAGGCAAAGGTGATGCCTTTTGCCATGGGTGACTCAGACATCTATCTGGCTTAGTGACTTGTTCAGCTATAGCTTACAAATGTAGACTGAAGGAATAAAACCCTACAGGTTGATACTCAGTAGGACGCTTGTAGCCCTAATCCCATAAATCTTAAAGTGCCAGCAAAATATCCCAAACAATATCCAAGCCAAGGGTAAAGAAGCTACTATAATCTTTTTACCCTTGGCTTTTATGTTGTTTGGGATATTTTGTAGGAACTTTAAGATTTATGGACTTCAGACAGGTTTTAAGCCCTGTGTTTCAAAACTATAGCCAAACCATCCACTTATGCTGTACTGATGAGGTCACAAAAAGTCCAAAACATGGCATGTCTGCAGCTAGTAGTGGTTGGCTTTATTAGTCTGAATGTGTCCATAAAGACTTAACAAGTAAAAAGTAATGGGCATTCAGAAACCATGTAGCTGAAACACTGGTATGTCCTTAAGGGATTATTTGCATATATCTCATGAGTCTCCACTACAGGAGATTTAAGGTATTACAGTGTGAAGACTCTAGCTTGGCTGAGTCTTTCTTGCAGTTTTTACTATATGATAGAGATAGATGCACAGTGGCAGTTCTGTAGGGACTTGCAATCCCAGGGTCATAACACTACATTTCTGTATCCCCCAGGCCCTTGGCCACATTTAAAGTGCTACTTACCACCAAAAGATAAGCATGGTTTATACAAGGTTAGGAGCACAGTCCTAGTGTCATATTGCTGCATGACTGCATTTCCGCAATGTGACACTTTTAAAGTGTTACTTACCACCAAAGGACGAGTTCAGTTTATATTGGCTAAGAGCACCGTCCCAGTGTCATATCTCTGCACTGCTCCATTTCTGCCTGTTCTGTACTTGCATTACAGTGTATGTTAGACTATGTATTTAATTGTCTCCTGTCTATTTTGTGTGTATGTGTGAGGGGTTGTACACCAAAAGTAATGATAGTATGCTTTTTTAGCATTTAGTTTGAGCCCATTCTTAGAATATCAAGAGTTTCATAGGGAGAGTTCTTTCTGGAGGGGTTGGGTGTCATTGGATGACTTCAAAACAGGCCTCAGTTTACAATAATTTACAAACTTTGTTAGACTGGTATCTTGGCTGTCTGCTTTGAGATTTGAAAAGAAAATACCAAAAAAAAGAAGTCTCAGTAATAAGCCCTGACATGCACCACTAGTCAGATTCATACTTTCTGATGAGGTATCTGCAACTTATATTGTGCAGGCTTTGTATTGCAGCCATTTTGCTTTCCATTTTACCACATATTGGTTGATTTTTAAAGCATTTGCCTTTTCTAAAATGTCACGCTGGGTAATTGTGTCAAAGGTCTTAGCCAGCACAAGATATTCCATGTGCACTGCATGGCCATCATTTATAGCCTCTGTAACCCTTTTGAAGAAGTTTACAATATTATATAGACAGTAGCTACCCTTTATAAAGCCAAACTGTTGAGGGTGAAGTCTAACAAGATTCTTGATATCATAGTTTATAAGGTCAGTTATAATATATTCCATGGCTTTGCAGATGTGGCTTGTATTGCTGATAGGCCTGTAATTATGTAGGTCATTTGTAAGGTCATTCTTATGGAAGGACATCATCTCTGTTCTGCACCACTCATCAGGGACAAAACCGGTAGCTAAACTTAAGTCAGACAGTTGAGAAGTGTGCCGCAAGGACATGTCTAACACTATTAATTAAGCAACCAGATAAAATATCATATTCCAGTGAGGAAATATTTTGATCTTCGTTAGCACTTTTAGTAAATGTTCTTTAAAGCTAATTGGGAGAGCAATGGATTTAGATATATTGGCGTTCTGAAGAGAAGACTCAGGGATGAAATTGGTTCTAAATTTGCATGCAAGGATATTGACTATGTCAACTGAGTCATAATAGAAAGTTCCATTAGGAATAAGTTTTGAGAAATGTAAGGTATTATTTTTAAGTCTTCTAATATAACTAAAGTTGTTGTTGTTATTGTGTCTTTCAGCTTTTCCCGGTTAGGGGTCGCCACAGTGGAACTCTGGTCCGTTAATGATTGGCAGTAGATTTTTACGTGCCGAGTTGCCAGCTCTGACGCACAACCTTCAACGAAGGTATGACCATTCACGCATGTCTCCACACAGAAGACGCTCTAGCTGAGAATCGAACAGGACAACGTCTTACTGTGAGGCGACAACGCTACCGCAGCACCACCACCGCAGTCTTCTAATATAACTAAAGAAGGATTATAATTATGTTTGGCTTCAGAAGCTAGCCTAAGTTCATAAGCCTCTTTTGTACAGGTGACAATGTTCTTATTTTTTTGTAATGCTGTTAATATTATCTTTGAGGCCATTGGATTTGGAACTACTAAATAATGTAAGAAGTTTCTTTCTTTTGTTTAGTTTATTTATAGTGGGAGACCACCTGTGTGGTTTGTATTTTCAATTTCCCATTTCACTTGGTTCTGGTAGGTACAGTTCTATACATTTTTCTAAATGAGTGTAAATTTCATTAGTGAAGCATGCTGCAGTATTAAGGTCTGAAAATGTGCATTCATAAGTGGATTTTGATATTTTTGTTATATAGGCTGATGATAGCAAGTTTATTTCCTTTAAATTTGTTTGCTCTAGGAGCTTTTGGGAGTTTAAAGGAGATGAACACAAGTTTATGATCAGACTTCACTGGGGAAGGAGATATTATAATAGTAGTGTTAGAGGCATCCACATTTATAAGAATTGGGTCAAGAATGCTATGCCCTCTCCTGAGCATTCTTTGATGAGGGAAATGCAAAATTTAAAGGTAAAATGAAAAGCTGTTCAGTGAAAAATAAAATTTGAAATTATGGAAAGTGAATACAAGATAGTGACCTTCCCAGCAGCCTTAATACTTTTAACGCATTTACTCAAACAATAAATAATTTAGTTTTATTTAAAGTAGAACCACACCCACAGATTGAAAAAAACATGTTTATTTCATCAAGTCTTGATGCTTCTTACATTTTAACACTACTTTTGAACTCTGTATACTTTTTTATATTTTTAAATGTAATTCCAGAGTCTGCCCACATGGGGTTCGGTTTCTTGATTTTTTAGTCTCCCTTCAGGTATCACATAATGCAGTGTTTGGCTTTAAAATATTACATCATAGCCCCTAAGCTCCAGTCAATCCATTGATTTACATATGTTTTCATGTATACCCTGCTTTCTTTTACTCAGTCAGGTTTAATTACCATTTCTTGTTTTTCAGTGACAACTTAAAAGACAAACAGGGATAATCACACAGAACACTATGTGCCTGTTACTTCTTTTTCTTTCTAAAGTGGTCAATTTTCATTATTTTCTTATGCCTAAGTTGTAGCCCTTAAAAACACCTCACCTCCCCCTAAACTCCTTCCCTTAGTATCTGTCAAAGTGGCAAATTTGAGCTGTTTGATAGCTCACAGCAGGAGACAAAGTTCATGTGCCAAAAATACTGTTCTGTGTGATTATCTCTGTTTGGCTTTTAAGTAGTCATTGAAAAGCAAGAAATGGTAATTAAACCCAAAAGAATAAAATAAAGCAGGGTATACATGAAAACACATGTAAAGTCAATGCATTGACAGTAGCTTAGGGGCTATGATGCAATATTTTAAAGCCAAACACTGCAATGTGGGATACCTAGAGGTAGACTAAAAAAACAGGATGCAAGACTCCATGTTGGCAGACTCTTGAATTATATTTAAAAATGTAAAAAAAAGTATATACAGTCCAAAAGTGCTGCTAAAATGTAGGAAACAATGGTATGATGAAATAAACATATATTTTCAGTTTGTAGATGTGGCTCTTCTTTAAAGATAGGCAATGCACTTTTCTTAGGCCTAAAAGCTAATGTTTTCTAAAAGCATACAAGCTGCTTTTCACATATAGGAGAAAACACAGCAATCACTGTAAGTGGGAACAAAATCTGTTGCACACACTTTAATATGGGTGACCTTAATTTTAAATTAGACAGTGCCTGTGGGTGCAGCTGTCAATTTGTGTCAATTGTTACTATCTTGAAGATTAAACTTCATTTGTTAGAAATGTACATAGTTTTTTGTGTTTGTTCTAAGTTAATAGTAGATGGGGTCTTTTTAAAATGTATTTAGTTTTTTGTTTGAAGGTTTTCATTAAAGCAAAAAGTATTGATACGTGTTACAAAGGTTCAAATGGAGATGTGAAGAAACAACTCTGTAAAAGATCAGTCTGCAAACAGTAGTGTGTGCACGTAAAACAAAAATTCTAACTACACATTAAAAACTCTCATGTATAATAAGTAGAAACAATAGTTTTATATCATAATGGCTACTCTATCCACAGTATCTTGGAATGTAAATGGCCTTACAAGTATAGGCAAAAAGGAAAGAGTATTGAATGATATTAGGAAATGCAGAATGCAAATGGCAGTGCTGCAGGAGGCACATTTAGAAAGAAATGAGTATATGCATTTGACAAAGAAAGGATTCAGGATGGATATTCAGCAGAATATCAGGGTCAAAGGAAAAGGGGAGTAATAATACTACTTGCTAGAGGGGGCTCCAATAGTGGTAAAAGAGGGAGGAAAAAGTCAATAATGGTAGACTTGTGGTAGTGATAAGCTATTAGCAAGGGAGTAGGATTAAGCTGGCATGTATTTCTTGTCCACTAAAAGGTGTTATCATGAAGCTTAAGAAATTTTTGGGAGAAATTATCAGCTTTCAGCAGGGAATATTACTTGTACTTGGAAACTGGAACTTGATTTGCAATAGTAAGGCTGTACAGGGTGACCTAGAAGGTAAAATATAACAAACAATGGTAGATATTTGAAAATAGTTATGAAACTATGTGGTATAGAAGATGTGAATTAAGTAGTAGGAATTCAGATAGAATTCACATATTATTCACCAAGTTAAAATAAGGCTAGTTTGGATAAATATATTTCACAGGGACATGTGCATTTAATTAAAAGTTCTGACACACATCCAATTACTATTTCAGATCATGCACCAATAAAATCTATGATAAAAATACAGGGTAATGAAATAAAAATTAAACACCAATGCTTTCCCACCTACCTATTTTAACAGAGAATTTAAGAAATTGGTAGTGAGAATTATTTGAAAGTTATGGAAGATAGACATTTCTTTAGAAGGAATAGTTAGTGAGTGGGATAAAATGAAAACTGAATTTAAAAGAAATACAAGAGAATAAGATATGGTTAAGAAGTAATATGCACTATGAAGAGGGGCTGACAAACCATAAAGGTATTATAGAATAAAGGGAATCTCATAGAGCAAGAAGAGGAGCAGCTGCAGAGTGCTAAAGAGAAAAGAAAGTAGTATTATGATAATATGCATGAATTTAGAAACATTGCTGTTAAACAACTATTTTTGGTAACAACTCTAGAACACAAACATTTTTGGAACAGAAACTTAGGCACCAGAAAGTAGAAATAATGTCAGCAAACTTAGGAAGCCTACGACAAGAAATATATCTGGAGATCATATAAAAGTATTAGAGATAATTCAGAAATAAAGCAGAGGAATGTGGAAAACCAAGAAAGAGCACAAATGGAAATATTTCTGGAAGACTTAATTATGCCAAGCTAGAGGAACATAAGTCTCATCAAATAATAATTATGATAGTAGGAAATGAGATAAAATAGTGATGCATAATCAATCTGGAGAGAAGTCTCCAGGAACTGTGAAAGACTGGAAGTTAGGAGAGAAGAAAGTGATAAAGATCTGGAAGATTTTATTTGATAGTATCTTAAAGGGAGGTGAAGTACCAGAATCTTGGATGAAAGCTTTGGTGACTGTATCACCTAAAGAGGATAAAGACCCATCAGACCCAGCCTTATATAGACCCATTTCAATTTTAAACAATGATTATAAGGTATGTACATCTATACTAACTAAAAGAATGGCAAAGGTGTTGTCAAAATTAATAGAAATGGATCAAAATGGGTGAGAAGAAGCAAATAGTTTACAACATTAACATAACAATGATAATTAAGAGGGAAGCAGAACGAAGTAAAGTACAACTGTTGCTGGTGGGTCTTGATACAGTAAAAGCATTTGACAGAGTAAGCTTGGATTTTATGAGTAGGGCAGTGGAAGCATTTGTATTGCCTGATGCAATAATTAGGTTAATTAGGAGGATACATGAAGGATCAAAGGCAATAATTAAAGTGTGAGAGTTCTTCTCTGGTAAGTCATATTTGAACATATAAACCAGGCAGGGGCAGCCTCTTTCTCCTTTATTTGCTATATGTTTATTGCTACTGGCAAAGAAAATAAGGGACTCAGAAATTTAAGGCTATCAGTATGGTAATCAACAAACATTTGCTTTATTTGCAGATGATATTATTTTTGTACTTGATAAATCCAGAAAAGACATCTCAATGTTGTGGAACATTTTGAGACAGTTTTAAGTATTTTCGGGATATGCAATTAATGAAGATAAAACAAAGGTTATAGCCATATATTATGTATTCATGTATGACTTGGTTCAACAATACTCATATTTATGGAGACATGATAAGATGCAGTATTTGGGAGCATGGATTAAAAAAGCTTTTGTTATAGCACCCAAGGATAAGTGGGAAGTGACTAAACAAAAGATAATACAAAAACTGAGAAACTGGGAGCCCTTGTTTATGGATGTGGATAGTAAGGCACAAGCAGTTAAAATTTAGTCATTTTGCCAATAGGGGTGACTGCAAGTAGGGTACAGAAAATAGGCGACAGAGGGGAATTTACTGGGGAAATAGACAAAGCGAAAGGGATTAGGGGAAGCCTAAGTGAAAGATCTGCTCTGGTAGAGTTTTTAGTTAAATCTAGAATAGAAGCTGCTGTTAAAAAAGGGATAATTAGTAGGGCATATAAAATACTGCATGATAACCATAGGAACCAATCAAAGGAGGTTAGAAAAGATTGGGAAGAGAGACTGGATAAGCAATTGACAAGGAAACAATGGAAGGATGTGTTGTAATAGAGTCTAAAAAATTTAGGACTTTTGCTTGGAAGTATTTACATAGTTATTTTTACTCCCCAAGCATTTTCCCTTAGATAGATGACGAATATCTGGAGGTGTAATGGAGAAGAAAGAGATAACTGGAAACATATCTTTTGGGAGTATAATGAATTAGCAGACTTTAAAAATTTGCTATGGAATACTCTGTCAGAAATATTGGTGAACAAATGGGTGTAACTAAGGAAATTATTTTTTTGAGCTGGGATACAGGATCTGAATTTCCTAGACATAGTAAGGCCTGGTTAATTTCAATTTTAGAGGCTGCCAAAAAACGATTACTAAAAAATGGAAATCAAAGTATAAACCAAATGTGTTTGATGTACTGAACATTGTAACAATGATAAAATAACTCAAAGTGAGATATTTAGAAAGGGGTAGTAGCAAATTAGACAGAAAACATGGAAATTGTGGGAACAATATTTACAGAATAAAGCTTTGGAAGAAGAGTGAGGTTTAAGGGAAGTTTAGAATTGAGTAATTTATGCAATATTGGGTTGATGATAGTTCTACAAAAGAATACATGTGATTCATAATGTTTGTAACTGTGAACATGTTAATATGGTTTGTCTTCTTGTATATAAATCCATGTTTGCCTAAGTGATAATTAAATGAATATGTTAAAAAAACACTACTCTGTTTAAGCAAAAGCAAACTGGCTTCCCATCATAATTAGAAACCATCTTCCCCTTAAATTATAATGTGTAAACTGCTAGATACACAGTCTTTCTAATTATTTTCCAGCTGACTTACACAGCGTAACTCCAGTTATAAACTGTGGTCCCAAACACCCTCTGTGCCATCATTGCAAACCCCAAAACTAAATTACAATACACTGGTCATAGCCTTTCAGGCCTGCTTCCCTTCCACTACAAAATTTAAAAATCCCTTACACCAAATCAGAGGTCAGTCAATTCTTACCTAAAATTCAGATCCCATCTTTAAAAATGTATTTAAGGAAATTGTGATATTAGGCAATAAACGTGTCACTGCTTTCTGAGGCACACTGCAACAGATATGTAAACAATACATATAGTTTTGAAACATGCAGCAGGCAAAGTAAAACTATGGTAATGTATATTTGCAATGTGCATTTTCAGTGGCAGAAAAAGATGTGAGAACTTATGACAATTTTCTATGCAGTATGTAAAAAATGTATATGAGCTTTATAAGTCATTCTGCGGGGAAATACAGTGATTATGTATAGGAAGTGAAATGTATAACAGACATGTAAATCAAGAACTGTAATAATTTTCTCTTTTGAATACTTTTTCAATATGTCAACATACACAAGAGATCTGCTGGTTCTCTTGGCCCAATTATTTAGGAGGGTAGAACCTTATATCTAGGCATTGAGTTAACTAACTTCTATAATCATAATTTTGTGACCAATAGTAAAAAATAAAGCAATATCACACGAATATACTGGTTTGCTCTGGGAAATAATAGTGCTTATCCAGTAATATTAGGAGAATTACTACTCAACTCTTTAGCAAAAATAAAGGTTAATTCTAGCCCTGACCCATATAACATACCAGCTTACTTTTGGTTGACTATGAACAAATAAATGACTAGCAATCCAACCACGTTATTTAATCAGCTTGTGTTATCTGATATCTGATACAGCACATAGCTAAATGTTGGCTAATATAGCATCTAAACATAATTAATCTAGCATCACTTATCAGGAAATGCTTTGAAAGATAAAACTTAGGAAATAAGAAAAAAATAACAACTTTGATCCCCAATGGATATTTCTCAACATGGTTTTGTAAAAGCTAGGTCCATGTTTACTAACTTGACATGCTTTCATAATCTTTTCAGTTTAATTATAGACTCCGGTGTTGGAGTTATTGTGGCCTATTTAGATCTTTCAAAAGCATTTAACAGATAACCATTCACTGTCATTATTGATTCGGTGTTGAAATCATTAGTAAACCCTATGTTATCAGGTGGACATAGACTTAACTAAAAGATAGATATCAAAGGGTAAAGATTAACAAATTTCTACCAGAGTGGGAAGCTGTTTAGGCCAGGGTCATCAGGGACTGGAGCTGGACCTGATACTATTTAATATACTTGTTTCTTGCGTTCCATTATCAGATTCCTGTTGGAGTGGCTAAATATGCTGATGATATAAAGTCAGTGTATTTCTGACCAATGAGAGTGATATATTCAAATTTCATGAATATTTTATAAAAGCATTTACCTGTTTGACTCATTGTGGATGAATATAAACAAGAATAAATGTTGTGTTCCATGTTTTGGTAAGCCTGTATTACAGAACATGTCTTGGTCAAGAGTTACAGATATTAACACCGAGGATAATTATAGGTTGCTTGGAATTACTATATTTAATACTTTGAAATTTGGAACTTAAGCATTAATAATTAAAAATAATTCTTAAAAAATCAAGTGTGACTTGCTCACTCTTGAATTTTTACAGAGTATATATTCAAAGAGAATTACATCTATTAGACATATTTCTTATGATTCAAGACTTCAGAACATTGGACTTTATTTTATTTGTTATAGGCATATGACAAAGCAGTTATGTTTGGTCTTTAGGGTGCTTCATGGTGAAGATTTCCACATTTGAATCGATGTTGAGTTGCTAGAACCAAGATTCAATTCTGAGGAAGAGATGTCATATTTAAGATCAGTAAGTAGGACTACTTTAAGATCACTATATACATGTTAGTCTGTTTGGTGCACCTATTGAATAAACTGCCTCTATGTATAAGGCAAGCTACTTCACTGGCAAATTTTAGTTTTAGTTTATAAGGTCAGTTATAATATATTCCATGGCTTTGCAGATGTGGCTTGTATTGCTGATAGGCCTGTAATTACGTAGGTCATTTGTAAGGTCATTCTTATGGAAGGACATCATCTCTGTTCTGCACCACTCATCAGGGACAAAACCGGTAGCTAAACTTAAGTCAGACAGTTGAGAAGTGTGCCGCAAGGACATGTCTAACACTATTAATTAAGCAACCAGATAAAATATCATATTCCAGTGAGGAAATATTTTGATCTTCGTTAGCACTTTTAGTAAATGTTCTTTAAAGCTAATTGGGAGAGCAATGGATTTAGATATATTGGCGTTCTGAAGAGAAGACTCAGGGATGAAATTGGTTCTAAATTTGCATGCAAGGATATTGACTATGTCAACTGAGTCATAATAGAAAGTTCCATTAGGAATAAGTTTTGAGAAATGTAAGGTATTATTTTTAAGTCTTCTAATATAACTAAAGTTGTTGTTGTTATTGTGTCTTTCAGCTTTTCCCGGTTAGGGGTCGCCACAGCGGAACTCTGGTCCGTTAATGATTGGCAGTAGATTTTTACGTGCCGAGTTGCCAGCTCTGACGCACAACCTTCAACGAAGGTATGACCATTCATGCATGTCTCCACACAGAAGACGCTCTAGCTGCGAATCGAACAGGACAACGTCTTACTGTGAGGCGACAACGCTACTGCAGCACCACCACCGCAGTCTTCTAATATAACTAAAGAAGGATTATAATTATGTTTGGCTTCAGAAGCTAGCCTAAGTTCATAAGCCTCTTTTGTACAGGTGACAATGTTCTTATTTTTTTGTAATGCTGTTAATATTATCTTTGAGGCCATTGGATTTGGAACTACTAAATAATGTAAGAAGTTTCTTTCTTTTGTTTAGTTTATTTATAGTGGGAGACCACCTGTGTGGTTTGTATTTTCAATTTCCCATTTCACTTGGTTCTGGTAGGTACAGTTCTATACATTTTTCTAAATGAGTGTAAATTTCATTAGTGAAGCATGCTGCAGTATTAAGGTCTGAAAATGTGCATTCATAAGTGGATTTTGATATTTTTGTTATATAGGCTGATGATAGCAAGTTTATTTCCTTTAAATTTGTTTGCTCTAGGAGCTTTTGGGAGTTTAAAGGAGATGAACACAAGTTTATGATCAGACTTCACTGGGGAAGGAGATATTATAATGGTAGTGTTAGAGGCATCCACATTTATAAGAATTGGGTCAAGAATGCTATGCCCTCTCCTGAGCATTCTTTGATGAGGGAAATGCAAAATTTAAAGGTAAAATAAAAAGCTGTTCAGTGAAAAATAAAATTTGAAATTATGGAAAGTGAATACAAGATAGTGACCTTCCCAGCAGCCTTAATACTTTAACGCATTTACTCAAACAATAAATAATTTAGTTTTATTTAAAGTAGAACCACACCCACAGATTGAAAAAAAACATGTTTATTTCATCAAGTCTTGATGCTTCTTACATTTTAACACTACTTTTGAACTCTGTATACTTTTTTATATTTTTAAATGTAATTCCAGAGTCTGCCCACATGGGGTTCGGTTTCTTGATTTTTTAGTCTCCCTTCAGGTATCGCATAATGCAGTGTTTGGCTTTAAAATATTACATCATAGCCCCTAAGCTCCAGTCAATCCATTGATTTACATATGTTATCATGTATACCCTGCTTTCTTTTACTCAGTCAGGTTTAATTACCATTTCTTGTTTTTCAGTGACAACTTAAAAGACAAACAGGGATAATCACACAGAACACTATGTGCCTGTTACTTCTTTTTCTTTCTAAAGTGGTCAATTTTCATTATTTTCTTATGCCTAAGTTGTAGCCCTTAAAAACACCTCACCTCCCCCTAAACTCCTTCCCTTAGTATCTGTCAAAGTGGCAAATTTGAGCTGTTTGATAGCTCACAGCAGGAGACAAAGTTCATGTGCCAAAAATACTGTTCTGTGTGATTATCTCTGTTTGGCTTTTAAGTAGTCATTGAAAAGCAAGAAATGGTAATTAAACCCAAAAGAATAAAATAAAGCAGGGTATACATGAAAACACATGTAAAGTCAATGCATTGACAGTAGCTTAGGGGCTATGATGCAATATTTCAAAGCCAAACACTGCAATGTGGGATACCTAGAGGTAGACTAAAAAATCAGGATGCAAGACTCCATGTTGGCAGACTCTTGAATTATATTTAAAAATGTAAAAAAAAAGTATATACAGTCCAAAAGTGCTGCTAAAATGTAGGAAACATAATGGTATGATGAAATAAACATATCTTTTCAGTTTGTAGATGTGGCTCTTCTTTAAAGATAGGCAATGCACTTTTCTTAGGCCTAAAAGCTAATGTTTTGTAAAAGCATACAAGCTGCTTTTCACATCTAGGAGAAAACACAGCAATCACTGTAAGTGGGAACAAAATCTGTTGCACACACTTTAATATGGGTGACCTTAATTTTAAATTAGACAGTGCCTGTGGGTGCAGCTGTCAATTTGTGTCAATTGTTACTATCTTGAAGATTAAACTTCATTTGTTAGAAATGTACATATTTTTGTGTTTATTCTAAGTTAATAGTAGATGGGGTCTTTTTAAAATGTATTTAGTTTTTTGTTTGAAGGTTTTCATTAAAGCAAAAAGTATTGATACGTGTTACAAAGGTTCAAATGGAGATGTGAAGAAACAACTCTGTAAAAGATCAGTCTGCAAACAGTAGTGTGTGCACGTAAAACAAAAATTCTAACTACACATTAAAAACTCTCATGTATAATAAGTAGAAACAATAGTTTTATATCATAATGGCTACTCTATCCACAGTATCTTGGAATGTAAATGGCCTTACAAGTATAGGCAAAAAGGAAAGAGTATTGAATGATATTAGGAAATGCAGAATGCAAATGGCAGTGCTGCAGGAGGCACATTTAGAAAGAAATGAGTATATGCATTTGACAAAGAAAGGATTCAGGATGGATATTCAGCAGAATATCAGGGTCAAAGGAAAAGGGAGTAATAATACTACTTGCTAGAGGGGCTCCAATAGTGGTAAAGAGGGAGGAAAAAGTCAATAATGGTAGACTTGTGGTAGTGATAAGCTATTAGCAAGGGAGTAGGATTAAGCTGGCATGTATTTCTTGTCCACTAAAAGGTGTTATCATGAAGCTTAAGAAATTTTGGGGAGAAATTATCAGCTTTCAGCAGGGAATATTACTTGTACTTGGAAACTGGAACTTGATTTGCAATAGTAAGGCTGTACAGGGTGACCTAGAAGGTAAAATATAACAAACAATGGTAGATATTTGAAAATAGTTATGAAACTATGTGGTATAGAAGATGTGAATTAAGTAGTAGGAATTCAGATAGAATTCACATATTATTCACCAAGTTAAAATAAGGCTAGTTTGGATAAATATATTTCACAGGGACATGTGCATTTAATTAAAAGTTCTGACACACATCCAATTACTATTTCAGATCATGCACCAATAAAATCTATGATAAAAATACAGGGTAATGAAATAAAAATTAAACACCAATGCTTTCCCACCTACCTATTTTAACAGAGAATTTAAGAAATTGGTAGTGAGAATTATTTGAAAGTTATGGAAGATAGACATTTCTTTAGAAGGAATAGTTAGTGAGTGGGATAAAATGAAAACTGAATTTAAAAGAAATACAAGAGAATAAGATATGGTTAAGAAGTAATATGCACTATGAAGAGGGGCTGACAAACCATAAAGGTATTATAGAATAAAGGGAATCTCATAGAGCAAGAAGAGGAGCAGCTGCAGAGTGCTAAAGAGAAAAGAAAGTAGTATTATGATAATATGCATGAATTTAGAAACATTGCTGTTAAACAACTATTTTTTGGTAACAACTCTAGAACACAAACATTTTTGGAACAGAAACTTAGGCACCAGAAAGTAGAAATAATGTCAGCAAACTTAGGAAGCCTACGACAAGAAATATATCTGGAGATCATATAAAAGTATTAGAGATAATTCAGAAATAAAGCAGAGGAATGTGGAAAACCAAGAAAGAGCACAAATGGAAATATTTCTGGAAGACTTAATTATGCCAAGCTAGAGGAACATAAGTCTCATCAAATAATAATTATGATAGTAGGAAATGAGATAAAATAGTGATGCATAATCAATCTGGAGAGAAGTCTCCAGGAACTGTGAAAGACTGGAAGTTAGGAGAGAAGAAAGTGATAAAGATCTGGAAGATTTTATTTGATAGTATCTTAAAGGGAGGTGAAGTACCAGAATCTTGGATGAAAGCTTTGGTGACTGTATCACCTAAAGAGGATAAAGACCCATCAGACCCAGCCTTATATAGACCCATTTCAATTTTAAACAATGATTATAAGGTATGTACATCTATACTAACTAAAAGAATGGCAAAGGTGTTGTCAAAATTAATAGAAATGGATCAAAATGGGTGAGAAGAAGCAAATAGTTTACAACATTAACATAACAATGATAATTAAGAGGGAAGCAGAACGAAGTAAAGTACAACTGTTGCTGGTGGGTCTTGATACAGTAAAAGCATTTGACAGAGTAAGCTTGGATTTTATGAGTAGGGCAGTGGAAGCATTTGTATTGCCTGATGCAATAATTAGGTTAATTAGGAGGATACATGAAGGATCAAAGGCAATAATTAAAGTGTGAGAGTTCTTCTCTGGTAAGTCATATTTGAACATATAAACCAGGCAGGGCAGCCTCTTTCTCCTTTATTTGCTATATGTTTATTGCTACTGGCAAAGAAAATAAGGGACTCAGAAATTTAAGGCTATCAGTATGGTAATCAACAAACATTTGCTTTATTTGCAGATGATATTATTTTGTACTTGATAAATCCAGAAAAGACATCTCAATGTTGTGGAACATTTTGAGACAGTTTTAAGTATTTTCGGATATGCAATTAATGAAGATAAAACAAAGGTTATAGCCATATATTATGTATTCATGTATGACTTGGTTCAACAATACTCATATTTATGGAGACATGATAAGATGCAGTATTTGGGAGCATGGATTAAAAAAGCTTTTGTTATAGCACCCAAGGATAAGTGGGAAGTGACTAAACAAAAGATAATACAAAAACTGAGAAACTGGGAACCCTTGTTTATGGATGTGGATAGTAAGGCACAAGCAGTTAAAATTTAGTCATTTTGCCAATAGGGGTGACTGCAAGTAGGGTACAGAAAATAGGCGACAGAGGGGAATTTACTGGGGAAATAGACAAAGCGAAAGGGATTAGGGAATCCTAAGTGAAAGACCTGCTCTGGTGGAGTTTTAAGTCAAACCTAGAAGAGAAACTGCTGTTAAAAAAGGGATAATTAGTAGGGCATATAAAATACTGCATGATAACCATAGGAACCAATCAAAGGAGGTTAGAAAAGATTGGGAAGAGAGACTGGATAAGCAATTGACAAGGAAACAATGGAAGGATGTGTTGTAATAGAGTCTAAAAAATTTAGGACTTTGCTTGGAAGTATTTACATAGTTATTTTTACTCCCCAAGCATTTTCCCTTAGATAGATGACGAATATCTGGAGGTGTAATGGAGAAGAAAGAGATAACTGGAAACATATCTTTTGGGAGTATAATGAATTAGCAGACTTTAAAAATTTGCTATGGAATACTCTGTCAGAAATATTGGTGAACAAATGGGTGTAACTAAGGAAATTATTTTTTTGAGCTGGGATACAGGATCTGAATTTCCTAGACATAGTAAGGCCTGGTTAATTTCAATTTTAGAGGCTGCCAAAAAACGATTACTAAAAAATGGAAATCAAAGTATAAACCAAATGTGTTTGATGTACTGAACATTGTAACAATGATAAAATAACTCAAAGTGAGATATTTAGAAAGGGGTAGTAGCAAATTAGACAGAAAACATGGAAATTGTGGGAACAATATTTACAGAATAAAGCTTTGGAAGAAGAGTGAGGTTTAAGGGAAGTTTAGAATTGAGTAATTTATGCAATATTGGGTTGATGATAGTTCTACAAAAGAATACATGTGATTCATAATGTTTGTAACTGTGAACATGTTAATATGGTTTGTCTTCTTGTATATAAATCCATGTTTGCCTAAGTGATAATTAAATGAATATGTTAAAAAAACACTACTCTGTTTAAACAAAAGCAAACTGGCTTCCCATCATAATTAGAAACCATCTTCCCCTTAAATTATAATGTGTAAACTGCTAGATACACAGTCTTTCTAATTATTTTCCAGCTGACTTACACAGCGTAACTCCAGCTATAAACTGTAGTCCCAAACACCCTCTGTGCCATCATTGCAAACCCCAAAACTAAATTACAATACACTGGTCATAGCCTTTCAGGCCTGCTTCCCTTCCACTACAAAATTTAAGAATCCCTTACACCAAATCAGAGGTCAGTCAATTCTTACCTAAAATTCAGATCCCATCTTTAAAAATGTATTTAAGGAAATTGTGATATTAGGCAATAAACATGTCACTGCTTTCTGAGGCAGACTGCAACAGATATGTAAACAATACATATAGTTATGAAACATGCAGCAGGCAAAGTAAAACTATGGTAATGTATATTTGCAATGTGCATTTTCAGTGGCAGAAAAAGATGTGAGAACTTATGACAATTTTCTATGCAGTATGTAAAAAATGTATATGAGCTTTATAAGTCATTCTGCGGGGAAATACAGTGATTATGTATAGGAAGTGAAATGTATAACAGACATGTAAATCAAGAACTGTAATAATTTTCTCTTTTGAATACTTTTTCAATATGTCAACATACACAAGAGATCTGCTGGTTCTCTTGGCCCAATTATTTAGGAGGGTAGAACCTTATATCTAGGCATTGAGTTAACTAACTTCTATAATCATAATTTTGTGACCAATAGTAAAAAATAAAGCAATATCACACAAATATACTGGTTTGCTCCGGGAAATAATAGTGCTTATCCAGTAATATTAGGAGAATTACTACTCAACTCTTTAGCAAAAATAAAGGTTAATTCTAGCCCTGACCCATATAACATACCAGCTTACTTTTGGTTGACTATGAACAAATAAATGACTAGCAATCCAACCACGTTATTTAATCAGCTTGTGTTATCTGATATCTGATACAGCACATAGCTAAATGTTGGCTAATATAGCATCTAAACATAATTAATCTAGCATCACTTATCAGGAAATGCTTTGAAAGATAAAACTTAGGAAATAAGAAAAAAATAACAACTTTGATCCCCAATGGATATTTCTCAACATGGTTTTGTAAAAGCTAGGTCCATGTTTACTAACTTGACATACTTTCATAATCTTTTCAGTTTAATTATAGACTCCGGTGTTGGAGTTATTGTGGCCTATTTAGATCTTTCAAAAGCATTTAACAGATAACCATTCACTGTCATTATTGATTCGGTGTTGAAATCATTAGTAAACCCTATGTTATCAGGTGGACATAGACTTAACTAAAAGATAGATATCAAAGGGTAAAGATTAACAAATTTCTACCAGAGTGGGAAGCTGTTTAGGCCAGGGTCATCAGGGACTGGAGCTGGACCTGATACTATTTAATATACTTGTTTCTTGCGTTCCATTATCAGATTCCTGTTGGAGTGGCTAAATATGCTGATGATATAAAGTCAGTGTATTTCTGACCAATGAGAGTGATATATTCAAATTTCATGAATATTTTATAAAAGCATTTACCTGTTTGACTCATTGTGGATGAATATAAACAAGAATAAATGTTGTGTTCTATGTTTTGGTAAGCCTGTATTACAGAACATGTCTTGGTCAAGAGTTACAGATATTAACACCGAGGATAATTATAGGTTGCTTGGAATTACTATATTTAATACTTTGAAATTTGGAACTGAAGCATTAATAATTAAAAATAATTCTTAAAAAATCAAGTGTGACTTGCTCACTCTTGAATTTTTACAGAGTATATATTCAAAGAGAATTACATCTATTAGACATATTTCTTATGATTCAAGACTTCAGAACATTGGACTTTATTTTATTTGTTATAGGCATATGACAAAGCAGTTATGTTTGGTCTTTAGGGTGCTTCATGGTGAAGATTTCCACATTTTAATCGATGTTGAGTTGCTAGAACCAAGATTCAATTCTGAGGAAGAGATGTCATATTTAAGATCAGTAAGTAGGACTACTTTAAGATCACTATATACATGTTAGTCTGTTTGGTGCACCTGTTGAATAAACTGCCTCTATGTATAAGGCAAGCTACTTCACTGGCAAATTTTAAAAGTGTGTTAGATGAATGCCAAATTCACTAACCATGAAATCTATGTTCTAAATGGCCCTTGGCCCACACACAGTTTTATAATTTAGGAGAAATGAAATCTTTGTGGCTATTCCTAGAGTAGGACGCCAAACCAAGTAAAAGAGTAATACATTCTAGAAAGGAGATAGTCAGCCAAGCAGGTTAGTGTGAAACTACGTAATTGCATCCGATGTTTCTGCATGGAAAGGATATAAGCCAAATAGCTAAATAACAGGAAAGCCAAAGACAAGAGAATAGAGGAAAGGCCCACTACCCTGGTATTTGTTAACAGACCTGTGAGTTTGTGTTTCCATACTTGTTTCTCCATGCAATGTCTGGAAATTTAGCCAGTTTAGCCTAGGGCCCAATATTTTTTTCAGTTAAGAGTAGCTAGGAAAAGGTCTAACTGCAGACAAATGTTTTCTTTCTTGTGATCAATTTGCTCAAAATGATTAGTTTCTGTTTCTTTATTCAGCTTCATGGTTCTCTATATATTTAACTGCTAACTCTACTGCTTAACCCACTTTTTCTTAATCTGGTTGAATTATTAGTTATTCACTTTTAAAAAGCTTGAGGCTGATTCCTATTTACTTCTTTATGAATAGGAAGGAAGTTATTGCTAAATAATGACAAGCTGCTGGCATCCACCTGTAAATGAGCAGACTGCTTTGCTAGCAAATTATCAGTTGTGTTTATAATTATTTGGGTTTTAAAAAGAGTGGAATGGTAACTGGGTTTTCCCAGTCAAGTAATATGAGGTGTTTGCAATACCACCATGGGCCAGGGCAGAAGTTTGTAGTGATGAAGATATTACAAACCTTCTCTCGAAATTAGTGTTTGTGTGTGTGTGTGTGTGTGTGTGTGTGTGTGTGTGTGTGTGTGTGTGTGAATGTAAATGCAAGTTATTCAAAATACAGTTACTATAGGCAAGTGAACATGGGAAGGCTGAAGAAGCCAGAGAAAGTAGTGAGAAAGGGGTCTGGGAAGCTAGATCAAAGACTCTGCTCAGTGGAGTGCCCAGCGTGAAGCCTACTTATAGGTATGAATGGTGTAAGCCCATACACAGGGTAACAGAGCCTATTTCTTGCAAGCCCTTGTGACAAAGCCGTGTGTTGTTTAATGATTCATATATGTGTTCCTTCTGTTTAAACTTTAGTTCCAGAAGTGTGACTTGAGAGACCATACCCCTGATAGCAGTCAGATTTTAGATTTCTCTTTTAGATAAAGATAATTTATTAGTGGACAGTGGAATGGATCCAAGGACTTTAGCCTCTGTTCACCTTTTTTAACAGAAGCGCTGCAAGTATTTCTAAAACAGCACAATTATATAAGACTCTGCCTCCATACTCTCCCAGGTATCCCTCAATTAACTCTGTTATCTATAACTAAATTTATATCACAAAATGTCATATCCTGTTGAAAAGACCGCTGTCTCATCCTCTTGAGTTTTAAATACAGGTTCCTATTTCTCATTTTCTTATACCTAATAGATAACATTTATTTTGGTACTCTATTTGTGATACATTTTCTCTTTTCCATCTGCTACTCCACTTCCATTCAATGAGTCTTCTTAACCCTGCCTACTATTACATGATTCTGCAGTACTAAGTTATGTTACTAATCAAGATAATAGACAATCAACAGGAATTTGTAAAATCTGTATGTCATTTTTTAAATGTATTTTGACTATACCGCCTACTAACATCATGAATTAAGAGAGAATGTTATTATAGCCTATCTATTTGGCTTGCTCTGTTAACCTCTGGGCTGAGCCTGCAAAAGGTTTACTGGGCTCAGCATTCTACCCCAATTAACTAGCTAACTTACTAACTGACTAACTAGAAAGTGTTTTTTTAAAGAAGCAGTATTCCATGATGCACATAAGTATACTCTTAGCTTGTATTGTTTTAACAGATGACAATATTACTTTTCTATAAAGCTCATAAAAAGCAGTAACCTTTTTCTTATCCTAAGTTTTTTGACATGAGTTGCCTTTCACTGCATCACACATGACTTCATCAGTCTGGCTGTGTGCCACAGAGGAATGGAACCCTGAATGCAACCCAGGCAACTGGGGGTCGACTAGTGATGCGAGCATTGAGGGTGCCAGGCAGAGAGGGGTAGGAGTGAAAATGCATGTCTCTCTCACCTTTCCTGGGGGTTGTGCATACTCAGGGGCAACTAATAAGGTACGATTTCCCTGGTGATACTCAGGAAAACCACTGCAAAGTTTTTCGGGGGAGGGGAGAGCAGGGCTTCTTGAAGGGAATGTCTTTTGTAAAAGAGAGGAGAGTGGCCTCTGCAGTCAACCCATTGCAAGTTCCCATCCTAGTGTCTCACCAGGTGTGTGTGATGGAGGAGTAGGGTTAGAAGCAAAAAATCTCAAACTACTTCCTGCTGGTCAACCCTCACCCCAATAATGGAGAATGAGCAAGACAATTAATGGGTGGGGGGAGTGATGCTGATGACCGACAAACAACAGAAGCAATACAAAAAAAAATCTACACATTATTGAATACTGGCATTTTACCCGGCATCAGCCGGAATGAACTTGAACCTCTATGTAAGCGTTATTTTTAGTGATGTAGTCTTTTTCAACCTTTAGGTTTACTTGCACTGTGCTTCCACTAAGGCTTTAATTATTTTCTGACCCGCTTCATATGTCTGAATACCACCAGTAAAAGTCTGTTGCATTTGTAAACAGATGTCATCTTACAGCAGCAGGTTTAAATTTCCACATTTGTCTTTCCTCCTTTCTGAGCAGTGCAGAACAGTTAGTTTGCCCTGGATAGACTCGCGCCAATGATTTTTAAGGCCTATATATCTCTGGGTATGCAGAAGCATTTTGTAACTCTTCTATCACATGCATTGCCAGTTTCCATTATGAAACCGTAGAAGTTATCAGCCCTAAATGTGATGACATGGCAGTATTTATTCACCTGTGATGTCCAGATCTGCTCTCATTCTAGTCATATCACTTTATAATACAGTACAGTGCAATGGAGAAAACAGTTTTGAAAGGATAAAGCTTACTGTAGTTGTTTTGATTTTTACATTCATTGAATAGCTGATTTTTTTATTCATTCATTCATTTATTGTTACCTAGATAAGTTAGTTGGTCTACAGACCCTTTTTAGACACATCACTGAATGAAGAAAGATAAAACTACATGCAGTACAGATTAGTGTCTTATAATGCCATCTTCTTACAATAAGCTCAAGGCAGATGAGAATGTTATAAATAGCAAGTAGCAAAGTGCAGTTGGCTAAAAATATACCGCAACAATTAGTTATCCAGGTGATAAACAGTAACTGAAATTGACTGATGCACAGCAGATATTCAGAGTCTGAGCAAAACTTTATATTTACATGCATGAGAATTAAATGTAATATATTACAGATCAGAGTGGAACAGTAAGAACTACTTTGTCCTGTTGTGTTATTTAGGACAGGAGAAGACTTCATATTATAAGTAATCAAATCTGATTAGAGTCCTACAGTTTGCAATAACAAAACAATTGCATTTTAGTTATTTATTTAGGCATTTGTTTGTGTCTTATTTATTTATCATTTGTTAACTAGGCAGGTAAATTGATCCTTAGCCCCTTTTCAGCCACTACGCACACACGCACAATTATAGAGACAAGAAATGATACATGTTTGTGTTATATGCAGTTTTATCACAGGTTGATTATATAAGCAGTGCTGAAAAATCTGCATATGTGCAACTCAGGTAAAATATATATAGTGGGAAAGAAGTAATATAAATATGTGAAATACATTACTTTTACTAGAATTTTTAGGTCAGTAGAGATTAACCATTATCCTTGAAATACTGACACATCCGTCAAATATGCCTTTAGCTTTTTTGCATTTTTTTTTTTTTTTTTTATAAAATTAGACTATGCTTGTTTTAAAGCAAACAGGCACATTATGCAAACAGTTTCTTGCAGCCTATTTTAAATGCCTCCCATACCTCCATGGTCAGCCCTGTAGACAGTATGAATGTTGACATTGTCAGTGTTAGGATACTCTGATCTGTAGACTTTAGGGGGTAATGACGGGTAGAAATAACAGTTTTTATGAATAGGATAGACAGTGTTTGGGTTGAAAACATTTAAATGTGAAATCATTTAATAGCAGTGTAGTTCCATCAGTAATCGGAAGTTATCCTGCTTCCAGTTACTGCTAATGCTGTTCCATGGTATCAGAAAAGGAGTTATAATTAAAGATTTTATTTAAGGCTATCTGTAGTAAATGGACATAGGTTCATAGGTTGGTACTAGGCTATCGGCCCTAGGGCCTATACAAGCCTAGCCATAACAATTCCCTGGCTATTTCTTCCCACAGTATTTACTTCCCTGGACCCCTGTCTAGCAGGGCAACTGACGTGATCCCCAGGGTGAATTTCCTATCTCCCATCTAATCATCAAGGTTCCTTTTGAAGAGGGCCAAAGAGGCGCTCTGCCTGACATGTATGGGCAGTCTATTCCAGAGTCTGGCGAGTCTCTGGGTCAGGAACCTATCCCTCCAGCATGTTTTGTTCATTGTGATGACAAGGTTTAGATCTCTGGAGCATGTCTCTGAGGTATTGGGATTTCTTTAAGTGTAGCATGTCCAACAGCTCTGGGTTTGACATGGCCTTGTATGTTAAGCAGAGATCACCTCTGAGTAGACGATATGTGACAGAGTATAGGTGGAGTTTTTTTTAGATGGTTGGCATAGGGCATCTACTTTAGGCCTGTGATTCTTTTAGTGAGGTATTTATGCGGCCTTTCCAGTTGTTTCAGATGTCTTGAGAGGTACATACCAAACGGGGCGTTGTATTCTATAATGGTTCTAATGAGGGATGAGTACAGTGGGACAATAGTGATGAGGTGTGCCACATAGAAGGATTTCCTGACTGTTGTGATGTGGTTATTGAAGGTGTGACCACTGTCTACCTGTGTCCCTAAGTCTCTTAGCACACTTTCGGTGTTTAGTGTACTGCCACCTATGTGGTAATTCATGGGTACATGTTTTTTCCCAGAGGGGATAACTATACATTTCTTGGCACTGAGCTTGAGCCCATGGCTCTGGCACCAAGCATCTGTTTCTGTAAGGCCCTTTTGTAGAATATCCACATCATTTGGGGATTCAGTAATGGCTCCCAGTTTGCAGTCATCTGCAAACTTTGTTAGCCAGAGTCCCTTAGTGTTGGCCTGTACTTCAGAGAAGTAGATGCCAAACAAGAACGGTCCAAGGACTGAACCCTGAGGTACTCCACTTGCCACTTGGAGTCGGCTACTTTTACAGTGTGGGTTCTGTCAGTAAGCCAGTTGGCAACCCATCGAGTGACATAAGGATTAATGCCCAGCTTAGTAAGTTTATCTATGATTCCAGAGTGGGGGATGGTGTTGAAGGCCTTGGCAAGGTCCAGATAGGCTGTGTGGACCACCTTACCCTTGTCCACGGCTCTGGAGACTGATTAGAAGAAATCAATCAGGTTCAGGAGACAAGATCAGCCCTTTACGAACCCAAACTGCATGGTGTCCAGTGTTTGAAGGTTACCAATGTCTTTGTTTATAAGTTCCATGATAATACGTTCCATGGCCTTACAGATCAGGCTCATCAGACTGATGGGGAGGTAGTTCCCGGGATCCAAGGTGGATCCCCCCTTGTGGAGTGGGATAACTGTAGCTGTGCACCACTCAGTGGGCATGAAGCCTGAGGTGAGGCTATGATTAAACATGACACTTAGGTGAGGTGCCAGTTAATTTTGTAGTTCATGTAGTACACAGCCTGGGATGTTGTCTGGTCCCATGGGTGCTGTATTCTTAGCTTTGGAGAGTGCGTTTTTTACCTGTGTGGCCGTTATTACCGGAATTTGGCAATCTTTCGGTATTGAGATGGGCTCTTTAGGGGGTGAGAGGGGGGTGAAGTTTGCAATGAATCGATCTGCCAGGATATTGGCAATATTATTGGGATCAGTATATTTAATGCCATTCTGTTGCAGCTCAGATCAGATCGGAGCATTGCCATTTAAATTCTTGACATAGCTATAGAATGCCTTGTGGTTGTCTTTGGAATCTTTGGCAATTTTATTTTTGTAACTAGCTTTGGAGGATTTTATGAGGGATCTCAGCTTCTTACTGAGGCTGGTAAGGGAGTTTTTTGCATCCTGGAATTTTCCTCTTTTCTGCAACAGTTTCTTCCTTTTGTTGTAAAGTTTGTTTATGGAAAGGGACCAACAGATTGGCTTCCTTTTTTGGAGGAGAGCATCTTGGTTGTATTGGGGATGGCACCATTCATGCATGAGTGGATGTGCTCGTACAGTGCCTTAATGTAGGATTCAGCAGTTGAACTTTCAGTTCCCGTCTGCATGGGTGTCATGAAGTTTGTCACTTCTCTCTTGAGTAGCATGAAGTTGGCTTTGGAGAAGTTTTTTACGGAGGTTTCCTTACTGGGGGGTGGGGGTGGGATGTGGATGTCAATGATGATTAGCTTATGGTCAGACCTGACCAACGAGGAGGGTGACCATAGTTGTGGAGCATCGATTTCCCATGTTGATAATGACCAGCTCTAGGATATTGGAACCCCTGGTGGGACTAAGGATTAGTTGATCCAGGGTGTTGGAATTTATGAATTCCAAGAACCGTTGGGCAAAGGTGTTGGTACATGAGTAGTTTTCCCATTTAATGGAAGAGTAGTTGAAATCACTCAGTGTTAGGGTGTTTGGTTGTATCTTAATATTTTCCAGTATGTTTAGAAAGGTGTAGTGAGAATCTTGGGGCATGGTGGGGGATCTGTAGCAAGCTACAATTTGGATTGCAGTCTTACCTAGTGTTAGTTGCACCTGGAGAATTTCAGACGCATTGTGTTGGGCAACTAGCCTGGTGTTGTGAATATCCTTGGTGAATATGGACACTCCTCCACCTTTAGTGTTTTGGTCCTGGTTTGGTGGCCGAAAAGTGTGGTAAGAGTTGTAACCTAGTATTGCAGGGGTGCTCTCTGAAGCCTTGAACCAGGTCTCAGTTATTGCACAGATATCAATGTTCTCCATTTTTAGGAGTGCCTCAAGAGAGTACATTTTGAGGTTTAGACTTCTAGCATTGAGTAGCATTACCTTCAGATTTTGCATGCTTGTACCTGTTACAGTGGTAGTTTTGACCTTTGAACTTTGCTTAAAAAAGGCACTATAGGGGTGGCAAGAGCCTTAGCCAGTAACCTGAATCCCAGGGGCAACAGGTGCAGACCATCTCTGGCAAAGCATTGTGGTCTGTCGATCATATCGTCCCAGGCAGACAGATACTGGCTCCCCTTTGAATGACACCAGAAGCTTAGCCAATTGTTGAAGTCAGACATTTTGTCCTTATACTGTGGTATCATTCTGGGTGAAGGCAGGATGCTACTCAGGGCTAGGGTCATACCTGCCTGGGCCACATTATCTGAGAGCTCTTCCATGTCTCTTTTCATGTAGTCCAGGGAGGTATGTCTCAAGTCATTCACTCCAACATGGACAATGACAGAGTCATATTTGTGCTTGTTGTGGAGTGACTTGAGTGCATGTGTTATGTGGCGGATCCTGGCACCTGACAGGCAGCTGTCTGTAATTTTCTCCTTGTTCATCCTGGTGAGTGGGACATCAGTGTGCCTGACTATAGAGTAACCTATGACTAAGTGTTGGGTACGTTGTCTTGCCTTAGGGGCTGTTGTTGGGTGGCACACTGGTGTTGTGAGCTATGTGACACTTTGGTTGTGACTGGTGTTTGTTTGTGTTTCAGCTTTGCAGGTCCTTGTTGCTTGGACAGGTTACTGTTAAGGGCCTCCACATATGTGGGTTTAGTGTTGCTATGTGTGGTTGTTGGTGGTGTGGGTTTAGAAGGGCTATGTGTTGCTTGAGGTGTAGTGCAGGTGTTAACCTTCTCCTCTTGGCTGTCTAGAAAAATCTTGGGTGGAGAGAGCTTTGCTTCCAGTTTGACTATGTAAATGCATCTCTTGCAGGTTGTAGTGTTGGGTGGTAGGAGGAGAGGGTTGTCTGTGTACATGAGGCAATTGCTGCATTGCCCCAGTATGCCCAGATTCACCAAATGGACAGGAGAAATCACCAGAAGCTGACCCTTGGACATGCCTGGTTTGGTGCTTTTTTTTTTGTAAAGTACAAGAGCTGTTTTTCTTACCTTAGCAAGGTACTTTGCAGTTATAGGCTGTTTAGTGCCTACAATTAATTTCTCCTTATTAACAAGGAGAGTTGAGTGACTGTATCAGTTTAAGACTTCCTAGTGCTTTCCAGCAAGTTTTAAAGCAAGTGCTAGTCACAGGGATGCTTAAAGGTAAGATGAGACATTTCCTGAAGAGTGAATGGCAAGGAGGTTTTAAGATGTATTTGAGTTTAGTTATGCATGTATTTACACCATTGGCTCACCTAGACTCTTTGGTTACATGACTTTAGTGGTGCCAAAAGCCATATATACAATTGCATTAGGGTTTAGTATACGTTTATTGGTAGAAAGAAAGAAGTCTGGATAGTTAAAATCCTCTTGGAACTCCCTCTGGAATTCTGGTTTAATTGTGTCCTTCTTTATTAGGACTTGATCATCTGCATAACTGACAATTTGTTGTTCAGGTAGGATAGGGAGAATTTAATTCAAAAACAGGAAAAGAGGATAGGTCCAAGTACTGAATCTTGTGGTACCCAAACATTAGTCTTCTTTATTTAAATTGCTTTTTAACTGTGATGAGCTAACTTTAATATCTAATGTGAGTTTACAGAAACTACATCTATAAGGAGACCTTTTTTTCTACATTTGTAAATATGTTAGTAATGCTGTATATAGCTATTTGCTTACTATAGCCAGTACAAAGCCATTACATAATTTCTAGTTAAGTAAGTGTATGTGGTCGGGAAAAGAAGACAGAACAGCATTGATCTGTCAGTGCCAAAAGTTGGCTTGTGCTGGAGATGAACTGCAGCAAAAATGGTTAAACTATGTAGTAAAAAAATGAGAAAGTATGGGATAGCTGGCATGAAGAAATTAAAACATTAATCCTTCCATTCAAAAAATAAGAAAGCATGGGATAGCTGACATGAAGAAATTAAGACGGCAGTCCTTCCATGTGTTCCAAACATTATGCTGCACAATATCTATGGGTGGCCGACAATATATGTCCCTACTTTCCATTCTAAACTATTACATTCCTGGCTATAAGCAGCATTAATTGTGCTACTTTGTAAAGCTTAGCACGGAAGACTGTGTCATATTCCACATAAAAACTTTATGTTTTGTTGTTTGTAAAGATTATTTTGACTATTTCCCACCACACATGCAGGCATTGTTGCTTTGTATTTTATTTTAATCTGGGGCATCTTTTTGCTGTTTCACTGTTATCAGTATACATTTTTTTTTTGTTAACAACTGTTATAAGCTTGTCTGTCTTGGCTTTGACCTTGCCAGTCATTGACAGAATAAGCCCATTCTAATTGCAGTAAAAATTTGGTTCACCAAGAAAAACATACAAAAGCTTCACAGCAGGAATAGATTGTAAAGAGACAGATGGTAGTATTAGAAAATGAAAAACAAATAGTTCTTTGTCAGAAGAACAGAAACTTGGGCATCTTTTTTACTATTGTTATTCTAGATGGATGAATTACTATAATAAACAACCATAATATTGATTTTGGTAGCTTTCCATAATGTGCTAATCAGGAGTCTCTGTGTCTTGTATAAGCAATGCCAGTGATTTAAAGTCTTATGCATGCAACTGTCATAACTTCATGAAACAGCTAAGTTATTCTACCCCATTATATTTTCTTAGTATGTAGCCTAAATGAGTTGAACAATGTTCATGTTTCCTTCATTCATTTGTGTAGGTCAACAGATTTTAAGCATTGCTATAAAATTATTCATCAGATTAGTATATATGATAATAAACTTTCAGCAATTTAAAACCTTGTAATCATGCATGAAAACAGAAGATATTCAGAACGGGGATCAAAATAAAAAAAAAAGGTTATGGAGAAACATTCTGCTGCCCATGCTTTGCTCTTAATTTGGTCCTTTCATCTGTTTGCACCCGCTCCTTTAAAAAGGTATACATATTTTGTGAAAATGTATCTTTGTTTTTTTTTTTTGATTGCTTGTTTTATTTTTTCTTAATTACAGTGTAGCTGTGTTAATCAACACTTCTCCTTTCCAGGTATGCAACATATCATATAAGACAAGTATACAGAAAGAAGGTTATAACTAACAGCGGATTTTAAATGTTCGCAAAGACCTGGAGCTGCTGCTGTTTAGTTCAATGCCATTAGAGATTTTGACTGCATTCATACTTAATATTGCAGAGGGAAACCAGTACCAACTACCTTTTTTGCATAAGAAGTATAGCCTTCTTTGTATTATCCATTGTTTACCTTCCTGGGCTAAGATGATAGCGATCTCCATGAAGGCACATAGGAACAATACTAGGCAAGTGATCATGAGGATCATAAGTTTCCTAGCCATATATACCGTTAATCAGGCACACTTAAAAGTATGCGCCTCCCTTTTCAAGCACTTAATAGTGCCTCAATTTCCCCTGCTGTATTTGGAGATCAGTGCCCTATCCTGGTTAAAAATACAAATAACGTAAATTATCCCATGCAGCCTCCTTGTAAAAGAAATCAGTGAAGTTAGGTACTTAGCTAATCTGCAAAGATTGCTTTTATTAAAGGATTAAATGGAAAAAAATAAACTCCATTCTTCAGCTAGCAATTAGGTATCATTATTACAATTATTCATTTAAATTAAACTATGACTCATCTCCAGAACTTATATACTTAATATCAAATTAAAAAAAAAACATCCAATATCATTTTTGATTGTACAAATATTTTTGTAGTCGTCATCTTTCCTGTACATTATTTTCTTGGTAACATTTAGTTAAAAACATCTTTAGTCAACTCATTGTAGACTTAGTTCAAAATAATTCTGCAGCTGGTTCCACCTACAGTGACATACGTTCTTTAATAGAACTGGATTATCATTCAATCATTATTTATTTGACATTTGTTGACCGTGATAGTATGACTGAGCTTGTGCCCTTTTTCAGCAGAGGCCCGGGGAGAAAAGCTCCATAATAGAAAATATACAATTGGTAATTTCACAGTACAAATTAAATTAAATTTCGGAATAAGTACAACTGGCATTACATTCACTGTACAAATTATACAAGTAACAAGAAAAAAATACAGCAGGTAATTAATTCTCTGAAAGATTTTGAGAGTAGAATTACTGTACATACATGAAAGGATAATAGAAAAAAGACAAATAGGTGAGCATAGCTGTACAAAAGTAAGAGGTCATTGGGCAGAAGAGATTATTTAGTAGGAGGTGATTAGTAGTACGGTAGGAGGAAGTAAAATGAAAAAATGGTGAAGATTTGCTAATGCAGGACTAGAGAGGTGGTGGTAGTGGTTACTATAACAGGATTAAAGTATCGAGGGAAAAGAGATAAGGGGTGGATAAGAGAATAATTTGTTAAACAGGAAGGTGGGCTGCTTGTGCAGCAGAATAAATACAATATACATGGAAAAGTTTAGTGTGTCTAATCAATTAGCATATTTCTGGGAGGTAAGAGGAAAGTGGTACTCAGAGAAAGACAGTACAGCCATGCATTTAACTTGATAACTCCACAGAGACAATGACTAGAAATTAAAATTAAACCCCAGACCTTGACACTGGAAGGCAAAGTTCTTACCAATCAGACACCATGTGTAATTTTCAGTTTATTAAGACAGATCTTAGGCAGATTTTTATTTTGCTGCAGAAAATCCTTCTGTTAATAATAACTGACAATCCATTGATTATGGTCTCAGATAAATTGCTAGATTGGGAGGAAAATCTGGAGAATATTTGCATCTGAAGTTTTATTAAATGTATACTATATAGTTGGAAAAGTGTGTGAGTAATCTTTTCTTTCTTAAACAGGTTAAAAACTGGTGTGACTCTGAGCAAGTCCCTTAAGCAAACAGTGTTTCTGGGTTGATCCCGAAAAAGGTTTGCCTCAATATTTTCCTTCATACATTAATAAAAGTGGATGGCAATTTTCAATATTAAATAAAAACTGAGACAGACATTTTAGTTCTTGGAATATATGCTTTATTTTTTATTTATAATTCAGTAAATTTATTTATTGTTTTTTTCTGGTTATATTTATTTTAATTGTATGAATAAGGTCAGGAGGTTGTAATATGTGACACTGGGTTATGTAAATAGTAATTGAATGAATGTATTTTATCTGAAGAAGTTTGCTATGTGAAAGACGAATGTGTGTGCATATTAAATTTACTCATTTCTTGACTCTGCATCTGTGGAATTATTTTTTATTTATTTATTTATTTGTATTTTACTTTGCTATTAGTATTATTGCATTTGTAACCTCTATTTTTCATTATTTTGGGAAGAATGACAGTTTGACTGGTAGTCCTATAGGAGGCCCTTGCCTGTAATTATTTAACAGCTGTATATTTTACATTTGATGCTAATATATTTGTGGAAGGAATGTGAGTTATTTAAAAATGTGTGATCATTGAAAGAAAACGCATCCTGATTAGACTGATTCATCCTTTTCAAGAGATGGACACATATCCCCACTCGTTACAAAGTTTAGACGCTTTGACTACAATCTTAGTTACATTTATTTTTATAGAATTAAAAGGGCCTTTCTTGAGCATGCATTCTAAACATTTACAGCTATTCATGACTGTGAAAAAAATCCTCTTTAATGTAAAAATCTTAAATTTGATAGACACCATGGGTATGGTCTCCCAAGTCATACCAATGACACTAAACAAATTGCTGCTTATTTTCATGAATACCATCTTCTATCCAGGAAGCAACATGGATTCTGATCTGGACACAGCACTATAAGAGCTGTCTATTCCCTCACACAGATGACATCCTATTCAATATGGACAAAAGCAACCTGACAGGAGCTGTTTTTATTGACCTCACAAAAGCCTTTGATCTACTTGAACATAACTTACTGATTGACAAATTAACTGAAATTGGCATTAGTAACAGTGCAAAACCATGGTTTGTAGACTTCCTCATCAATAGATCCTTCAAGGTGAAAGTAGGCACCACCACCACCCCTGAAATAGCTCCAGTTATGAAAGGAGTCCAACGAGGCTCTACTTTAGCCACTCTGCTATTTTCCATATTTATCAACAACCTCCCATCTTATCATTCTCAGATACTTCCATTTCTTTATGCAGATGACATGGTCATCTACAGGTCAAAGAAATCCTACTCTGTAATACAAAGTCAGCTCCAAGATAACCTCCAAACACTCAACCAGTGGCTGATAGGCCAGAGACTTATACTCAAAATCAAAAGCAATGCTATGTGGAACCAGCAAAAAAAAAAAAAAAAAAAAACAGCCAAAGCACTGAGCTTCCTTATTATTAAAGATATCACCTTGAATATGAACTGGACATCATAGCTGCAGCCTCAAAGAAAAATGCCACCACCTTACAAACCGTCTCCAATAAAATCTGTCAGTTGATTACTAACTCCCCCAATAACGAACAGCACTGCCTTACTCTTGCCAAGGCTAAATGTCTCCCAGTACATTTGAGAACCAATCTCCTAGTAGGATCATTAATTCACAAAGCCCTTTCTTCTGAGACACCATCCCTTCTCATGTATAAACGTTTCACCAAAACCCCCACATATAATCTCAGGGGTATTTCTCAATCTCAGCCCACCTTACTAACTCCAATACATAAACTTTATTGCACTGACCTTGCATTATTCATCCTAGCACCTAAACTATGGGATTCCATTCCTTTCAATCTGAGACATCCAAAAGTACTTGGACTTCAGACACCAGCTCAAGGAACACTGTAGTCACTTTGGTCTTGTTACATGAACCCTGCAGCTCTCAAACACACCTTTATCCCTATTTCATCCTTCCTTATCTCATCTTGTCATCCTCTTACTGGTTGCTTCTTATTCATCTTACTTCCTCTTCTCTTTTTCTCTTTTATACCCCTCTTTCCTCTGCATGGCTCTCTCATCACCTTTTCTCTGACTGCTCCCCATGTTACCCTTTCTTGCAACTATTCTCACTTGCCTCTTCTAATGTCTTCATACCTCTGTATGTAAAGATATGCTACTATCCCTGTAGCATAAGCCATGTCAGTCATTATGGCTACATCCTATCCATAATGCTCTGCTAAGCATAATTCCATTTTTTTCATCCATGTTTTGACATTGTTACCTGCTTCTTGAACTAAATTATAATAACATATTCGTGCATCTGTAAATATGTTTTGTTCATTTTTTACGTAATTCTATTCAACAAGTCTGTTCCTGCATGTAGTCCAGATCAGTGCACTACCGTAGTAAACAAATATAAGTAAATAAATAAACAAACAGATTAAAATATAAGAAAGGCATACAAAGAGGAGTCACATAAATCAATCAGAAAAGAGTAAGTGAATTTCTTTGATGTCCTGGCCAAATCTTTTCAATTGTATAAATACTAAATAATTTCAACTTAAAAATAGTCATATGCCTACTAAGATTAGCACAGTCAGCAACAAAAAAGTAAGTAACTAAATAAAACAATGAGATGTTCGAGAAGCGGTGTCTTTGCAAAGTAGAAAGGTTTTCAGGAATCAAACCCACACCTGCATGATGAGGATTAGTAGGATATGATCTTAAAACCTCAGAGCTAAACAGGCAGATAGTAATCAAACCTAAAGCTATTATTTTATGGTTTTGTTCATTTTATATCCACTTTTTATAGTGTTCTGTGTGTCTGCTCCTTGTCTGTGACTGCTCACTGCATGCTGTTATAGTTTTGCTCCTTGTTATTTTCCTGTTTTTTCTTGCTTTTGCTTTCTTTAATCCATATATGCTTTTATGGTTTTAAATATATATTTTATTTCCATTTACCATGTTTAAAAATTTCTTTTTTTGTTTTTGCAAGTACCAAAAAAGATGGAGCATGTGTTTTCTGAGAAACAGTACCAAGCTTGAGTCCAGGTACTGTCATTAGCTCATTGAGATGATCACATTCACTGTACCACCTCCAGTGTACAGTATCCCCTTCAGCTTATTAAGAATTAAAGCATGTGTTAATAAAAACAGTAAATAATAAAAAAATAATAAGTGAAAAATTTATAAAATGATTTATAAAATAAAATGGATTTAATGGAATTATGGTTATATATATATGCTGTTATAGTACTAAAATTATTTAAAGAACATGTTGTATATATATGTAATGTTAAATCTAATTTTTGTAATATTGACTCTTTATTTATTACTATACTTGTGCTTTTTGTGTTTTTTTTACATTATTAAAGACTTAAGTGTTTTAAATTAGTTAAGTAAGGTTATTAAAATTTAGAGTTTGGTTAAACAGAGAACACAGGGTCAGACCAAGTACAGGCCTGTCAAGGTTCAGAACCCTCAGTCAGAAGTGGTGTCCCCATGGGCTCAGTCCTGGGCCCACTTTTTGTGTCCCATCCACTTTTCAGTACAAAGCACAAACAGAGGACAATAGTACACAAATGACTGCAAAACAACAAAGTTTGCAGCAAACTGCAATGAAAAACCCATAGACACAGACATCACTGACACAAGGGATGGAACACAGAGTGTCATGGCAGATGGATAACTGAAATGCTAAAAAAATGAAAAAAAAAAACGCCAAAAAATTAATAGCCAAAAAATCGGGAAAAACCTACCATATGGCTACCATATAGGTACACTAATCAAAAATCCAGGAAGAGGGAGGTGGGGGAGGGGGAACCAGGGTTTGAAGACTTGAGCTTGACACCAGTTGGTTGCCAGGAACGTTGTTATTGACCATTGCATCACAAAGATCACCACATTGAATCAAGGTCATCAATCAGGATTCTCATCCATCCACTCATATACCATCACCCATATTCACAATAAATCCCCCAATGAAGAATAGCTCGTATTCGACACCCCCAACACCCCGACACCCCCAAAAAAAAAAAAAAAAAAAAAAAGTCAAAAATAAAAATTAATTAATGCTTATGTCTTACTCTGATGCTTCAGACTGCCTGAACTCCTGCTCTATTCAGCTTGACTGCCTGTGTGACCCATGACATGCTGTTCAACAATGTTCAACCCGGAATTAAGAAAAAAAATCAGAAAATCAAAAATCAAGGGCATCTACTTAGACCAGAAGAGAGACTTAAACCTCAACAACAGGACAGGGTGGAGGGACAGAGAGACCCTATGCTGTGGAACAAAATCCGGTACATGTGAGGCTGAGGATGAGCTCTGAGCACAGAGGCCTTCTTTGAAAAAGAGAAAATGGATGAGATGGATGGGAGATCGCAGGTATAACCCTCGGTACTCGGTATCACTGCTTGCAGCACAGCAAAATAAAAATAATAGTATTCAAACTAAACAAAAAAGTGGAAAGCCAAACTCAAAGCTGCTAGGCTTATAAATGCCCTAGGGCAGATAGCCTAGTATGAACCTATGAACCTATGAACCTATGAAGTAATGGATAGTTCAACTAAGCTAACATCTGTTGAGAAGTTGTTTGCTCAACTAAGCTAAGATTTTATCAGCAGATAAAATAAGTCTGTTACCCAAGGATGCACTATTGTTGGCATTACCTGTAGTTTATAGAGGTGGTAGAGATGGTGTGGCTAAGAAAAGAAAGTCAGTTAAATTGCCAGAGGAAATCTGTTAAGTATTTAGTAGAATGCCTTTTCCGGGGTACCACTTACCAAAATGTAGGTCATGTTTTGAATTCTTAAGAGGCAAACAAAATTTCATTTAGTGAAAAAAAAATTAAACTACTGGTGAGTTCATATTTCAGGTGTAACTGCCAAACCAAACATTAAGCAAATGGATGTATGCCCATTCACTGGGGGCAATAATCTGTGCAGTTAAAGGTCTTATGTAGCACATAGTGGAGCTCAAATTAGGTGTTTGAAAAATCCTTCATGGCCTCTGTCATATGTATATCCATCAAAATTTCTTGCACTTCGTTGTATGGTAAACCCTGGTCTTACCTTGATGTAATGTAGTTTTGAGAAGAATAGCTTAAATATTGCAAACATTAAATTGATGCTCAACACTACAACATATGTATTCTGTTTCTTGTATATGGATATTAATTATTATACCTTTTCTGACAGCATTTGTCAAATCTGCAAAATGTGCTGTCTGAACATACCAACCAGAATTATATCCAATATGTCTACTGAAAGAAACTAAGTCTGTAGAGGTGCATGTATTTTACAAAGGACTGAGACATTAAAATAGCAGTTCCGAGAATTGTAAAACCAGCCTTCAAGAGCTGGCCCAAGCATATTTTAGGGAAGGCCAAAGCAAGCCTGAAAATGTTGTGTAACATAAAAGGGTAGATATTAAGGATTCATTTTAAGACGGACCAACCTAACTAACTAACTAACTAACTAACTAACTAACTAACTAACTAACTAACTAACTAACTAAATAAAGGTAATAGTCAATGAAGATGCATATGTGATTAAACTCAATAGTTAAAGAATAACATATAAGTCAATTCTTGATTATTTAAACTGTGATTTTTCAGAAGCCTAAATAGGTCATCTACCACTCTGTGCAATTCAGCAACTCTCTAGACTGTGCCCCCTCAATTTAAAGCAGAGGAGCAAAAAAGCAACAAAAAAACCCCCTCTAGAACTACAAATTCTGGAGCAAGATGCTTGCCACACATTAAATGCAGCTTGCTACAGTTAAATCACTACACACTGAGAGCTTTTGTGCTTCTGCCATGATCATAAATGTTGTACTGGTATTCATTTAAGCACTGCACTCCCACACTCTCAGCACTTACTAATCATGCCTCAACAGTTTGTGTCCTGGGGCAGACACCCCATTTGTCCAGCCATCTTACAGCTCTGGTGATATTTGTATGCATTTTACATTTTGTGTTTGTGTATTTGGTGTCAGTCTTTTTCTGTACAAGGCAGCAATTGTTAATTTCATTTTTAATGGGAGGCCTAGGGACATTTCTGTGTATCTTTTGTTATTTCCTTTAAAATGTTGTAGACAGACTGATCATATAACAGCAAAGATGTGGATGCTTATGCATTTCTTCTGCATATGACAAAAGCACTTAATAAAGCTATGCAATAAAAAAATACAAATAAAATGTGTGCATACAGCTGGAACTAAATTACAACTTAGATTTTCATCAAAACCAATGGTGCATGTATGGTGACTGACTTATTAGACTCCACTGTTCCAGACTAAGAACAGTATATCTACGGGTCTTATTTGTATTGTCGAAAGTATGGTTCATCGAACTGTACTTTATCAAACACACTTTAGTAAAAGTGCATTTTGTCGAAATTGTAGTTCATTGGCTGTTTGGGCAGTTTTTCCATCTCTTTCTACTTTCTGGTTAAAAGCCCGTTTTGTGTTTGGTCCCTGCCTTTCCTATAACTAGTGTAGTCCAGGTACAGATTTGCTGTATCCAGGACTGTTGGTAAGCTTCTGAGCCCCCCCAAGCCCTTCTGTGTTGGAGAGAAGCCTTCTAGCTTATCAGTGGGAGTGGTAAGCACTAGGTAACCTATCTACCACAGAAGGAGTGGTTTCTGGCCCAGAAATTATAATTTATTGGCCGTTTGGGAAGCTTTTCCATCTCTTTCAACCTTCTGATTTAAAAGTCTGTGTTTGCGCTTGTTTCCTGCCTTTCCTGTTACTAGTCTAGTCCAGGTACAGATTTGCTGTATCCAGGACTCTTTGTAAGCTTTTGAGCCCCCAAGCCTTTCCGTGTTGGAGGGAAGCCTTCTAGCTTATCAGTGGGAGTGGTAAGCATCTCTATCTACCACTAGACAACAAGAGGTAGTCCCCCCAGAAATTGTAGCTGTTGGCTGTTTTTTTTTTTTTTTTCTCTTTTCTTTTTTTCTTTTTTTTTGAAATTTTTTACTGTTTCCTCCCGCCCTTCTATTAACCTAGCCTAGTCAGTTACAGAGTTGTTGTACCAGGGATTGTTTGTAGCCCTGAGCCCCCCAAGCCTTTCCGTGTTGGAGGGAAGCTTTCTAGCTTATCAGTGGGAGTGGTAAGTGCTAGGTAGCCTATCCTCCACAGGAAGAGTGAGTTTTGGCCCAGAAATTGTAGTTTATTTGGCCGTTTGGGCAGTTTTCCATCTCTTTCAACTTGCTGGCTTAAAAGCCTATGTTTGTACTTGTTCCCCGCCTTTCCTGTAACTAGTCTAGTCAAGGTACAGATTTGCTGTATCCAGGACTCTTTGTAAGCTTCTGAGCCTCCCAAGCATTTCTGTGTTGGAGGGAAGCCTTCTAGCTTATCAGTGGGAGTGGTAAGCATCAGGTAGCCTATCTACCACAAGAAGAGTGGTTCCTGGCCCAGAAATTGTAGCTATTGGCCATTTGGGCATTTTTTTTCCATCTCTTTCAACATTCTGGTTTAAAAGCCGCACTTGCGCTTGTTTCCCACCTTTCCTGTAACTAGCCTAGTCCAGATACAGAGTTGCTGTATCCAGGACTGTTGGTAAGCTTCTGAGCCCCGCAAGCCTTTCTGTGTTGGAAGAAAGCCTTCTAGCTTATCAGTGGGAGTGGTAAGCAGTAGGTACCAAAAAAATATATACGTTTCTATCCAACTTTTAAAACAGCTAATGTGCAAAACATAAATTGTTCAAAGAGAAAAAGAATGCACACGCTGTACCACAGCTGTAGACTTTATTCAGTAAGCACTTTCAGGGATACAACCCCTTCATCAGACTACAAAAACAAACTCATTCACTAAATTTATACTACTCCAATTAAGAGCACCATTAATAGAAAAGAATTCATTAAAAAGGCAGTGACATCTAAAAACATCATGAAAAATATCATAAAAACATACATTCTTTAAAAGCTTTATAGAACACATAGGGCTGCAATACATGTTTCAAATATAAAAAAGTAATAATAGGAATAAATAGTAAATAAATAAATTAATGTTTCAGTAGTCGAGATTTTAAAAAAGGTTTTAGGGACACCTTATTATTGAGGCCTGGTGGTTTATCTGCAGCATAAAGCATAATCCACTTTTGTTCTGAGGCCTCAGTCTGGTTCACTACGTCACCTCCTCTCATATTCTCACACAATACCTCTAATACAAAAAATTTCAAAATATGATTAGGGCCTTCATTTTTGTTATGTACAGCAAGGGCACCGCTCTCTTTGCAGTTCCTAATATCTCTGTAATGCTCAAGTATCCTATCCTTGAAACACCTATTTGTCTTATCAATATAATATGAGAAACATATAGTTCAATATGCAAAATAGACAACATTGGGTGTCTTACAATCAACATAAAAATTACTAATAAACTTAAAACCCAAATGGGGGTGTATAAAGCTAACACCTGGGTGAATATGTGTACATGCTGTACAGTTCCTGCATGGATACGTTCCCACTCTATCAGATTGACACCTGCGAATAGAGCCATCAAACCTATAGCATAGCTGACTCTTTAATGTTTTATTATTACGGAATGTAAAGTCTGGTTTGCTATTTATATCATCCTTTAAACCATCAACAGTAGATAAAATACCCCAATTTCTGGTAATAACATCACATACTGAGCTAATGTTACTAGAGAATGCTAGAGGCATCCTTAATTTATAATCATCTCTCCTGGCATTCAAATCTGTATCTATAGTACTATTCAGGTCTCCAGCCAATCTTTCATTATAGTAGGGTTTGCAGCGGTCACCCCTGGCTTTCCATGCTTTATTTATATAACGATCAATAATATGGCCTTTATATCCTCTTTCACAGAAATCTGACTTCAAACTTAAAAGTGCATTATGGAGTTCTTTATCATCATTACATAGTCTCATCACTCTAAATATTTGTCCTTTCACTACATTACGCTTAGTATAGTTGGGATGCATACTTGCATTGTGAAGAAGTTTATTTTTCCTGACCGGCTTCCTATAGAGGTGTGTCTTAATGTCATTCAAAGAATCCTTACTTATAGTCACATCTAAGAAATCAATAACATCCATAGAATATTTAGACGTGAAATTAAGGAAACTAGTAGTTCCATTTAAAAAACAGATAAATTCCTTCAATTCACATTCAGTACCTTTCCACAACAGAAAGATATCATCTACAAATCTAGTGTACCAGGCAATATTTTTAGCATACACTTCATTAGACAAGACAAATGAACGTTCCCATTGCACTAAAGATAGGTTGGCGTAGCTATTGGCACAAGCCATGCCCATAGCCACGCCAACTTTCTGCATATAATAATCATTACCAAAAACAAAAATCTTGTTATTCAAAACAATATCTAGAAGGGTACAAATCAACACACATTTAGTGGGGGTGAACCTCACATTATTCATCATTATTTACACATTGCCTATCCCCCATTCGTTTGGAATAACAGTAAATAAAGACTGTATATCTAATGTAACAAAATAACATTTTTTTTATAATGTATGTACTTTCAGCAGCCCATATACAATAGGAATAACAGGATGGCTGACATTAAAGTAGTAAAACAATGGTTCATTAATCATACCTGTAATCAATAAATCGAACACAAGGAATGATATTCTATCAATAATGGCCTTCTTTA
Organism: Protopterus annectens; assembly: GCF_019279795.1. NCBI lineage: Eukaryota > Metazoa > Chordata > Ceratodontiformes > Protopteridae > Protopterus > Protopterus annectens. Next base: position 630,922,873 of record NC_056735.1, on the reverse strand, counting down.
CTGTCTGTGTTATAAGCTGATATGTCTCAGCATCACTTAATCCATAGAATATTTAGACATGGTACAGGTATGATTAATGAACCATTGTTTGACTACTTTAATGTCAGCCGAAAGTACATAAATGTCTTCTAGCTCCACCTATGTGTCCGATAGTATCCAGCAGAGGATGGGCTACTGAGCTCTTGTCTATTTACATTGAGAAGAGTTTGCATCCCATTTTAGACAGCTGTGATAGTGTTTTGAAAGAGTCTAAAACATTCTTACAGACGCTTAAATTGAAATGGGACCCTATATATACGGAATGTTATTTTGTTACATTAGATATACAGTCTTTATTTACTGTTATCCTGAACGAATGGGGGATAGGCAATGTGGAAATAATGATGAATGATGCAAGGTTCACCCCCACTAAATGTGCATTGATTTGTACCCTTCTAGATATTGTTTTGAATAACAAGATTTTTGTTTTTGGTAATGATTTATGCAGAAGGTTGGCATGGCTATGGGCACGGCTTGTGCCAATAGCTACGCCAACCTATCTTTAGTGCAATGGGAATGTTCATTTGTCTTGTCTAATGAAGTGTATGCTAGAAATATTACCTGGTACACTAGATTTGTGGATGATATCTTTCTGTTGTGGAAAGGTACTGAATGTGAGTTGAAGGAATTTATCTGTTTTTTAATGGAACTACTAGTTTCCTTAATTTCACGTCTAAATATTCTATGGATGTTATTGATTTCTTAGATGTGACTATAAGTAAGGATTCTTTGAATGACATTAAGACACACCTCTATAGGAAGCCGGTCAGGAAAAATAAACTTCTTCACAATGCAAGTATGCATCCCAACTATACTAAGCGTAATGTAGTGAAAGGGCAAATATTTAGAGTGATGAGACTATGTAATGATGACAAAGAACTCCATAATGCACTTTTAAGTTTGAAGTCAGATTTCTGTGAAAGAGGATATAAAGGCCATATTATTGATCGTTATATAAATAAAGCATGGAAAGCCAGGGGTGACTGCTGCAAACCCTACTATAATGAAAGATTGGCTGGAGACCTGAATAGTACTATAGATATGGGTTTGAATGCCAGGAGAGATGATTATAAATTAAGGATGCCTCTAACATTCTCTTGTAACATTAGCTCAGTATGAGATGTTATTACCAGAAATTGGGATATTTTATCTACTGTTGACGATTTAAAGGATGTTATAAATAGCAAACCAGACTTTACATTCCTTAATAATAAAACATTGAAGAGTCAGCTATGCTACAGGTTTGATAGCTCTATTCGCAGGTGTCAATCTGTTAGAGTGGGAATGTATCCATGCAGGAACTGTACACCATGTACACATATTCACCCAGGTGTTAGCTTTACACATCCCCATTTGGGTTTTAAGTTTATTAATAATTTTTATGTTGATTGTTAGACACCCAGTGTTGTCTATTTTGCATATTGTACTATATGTTTCTCATACTATATTGGTAAGACCAATAGGCATTTCAAGGATAGGATACTTGAGCATTGCAGACATATTAGGAATTGCAAAGAGAGCAGTACCCTTGCTGTACGTAACAAAAATGAAGGCCTTAATCATATTTTGAATTTTTTTGTATTAGAGGTATTGTGTGAGAATAGGAGAGGAGGTGACCTAGTGAACCAGACTGAGGCCTCGGAATAGAAGTGGATTATGCTTTATGCTGCAGATAAACCACCAGGCCTCAATGATAAGGTGTCTCTAAAACCTTTTTTAAAATCTTGAACACTGAAACATTAATTTATTTATTTACTATTTATTCCTATTATTACTTTTTCTATATTTGAGACGTATTGCAGCCCTATGTGTTCTATAAAGCTTTTAAAGAATGTATGTTTTTATGATATTTTTTAGGATGTTTTTAGATGTCACTGCCTCTTTAGTGAATTATTTTCTATTAATGGTGCTCTTAATTGGAATAGTATAAATTTAGTGAATGAGTTTGTTTTTGAAGTCTGATGAATGGGTTGTATTCCTGAAAGCGCTTACTCAATAAAGTCTACAGCTGTGGTACAGCGTGTGCGTTCTTTTTCTCTTTAAGCACTAGGTAGCCTGTCTACCATGAGAGGAGGGGTTCTTGGCCCAGAAATTGTAGTTTATTGACCATTTGGACAGTTTGTCTGTCTCTTTCAACTTTCTGGTTTAAAAGACCACATCTGCGCTTGTTTCCCATCTTTCCTGTAACTAACCTACTGGGTAGCACTAGAAAGCCTTAAACTGATACAAGCCTTCTAGCTTAGAAGAGAGACTTTGGAGTGATTAAGTATCAGTTTTCTGTGCTTTCTTGCTGTACTTAACTGTTTTCCACCTAAACACAGATTTTTCAGCATTTATTGTGATTAAAAGCTTGTTTATTTTTCATATATTGTACTTATTTGACTGCCTGCACTTTTAAAAAGTTGTTTTTGTTTAAATAATTTGTTTAACTGTTGTAGACTACACACTAAAGTGTGATAGCCTTTTCTGATCGTTTGTAATCGTTTAAAGCTGTTTTAAGTGTATTTTTTTATTGTTTTTGCCTTATCTTTTCAAAAAAAAACAAACAAAAAATTCCTTGATTCCCGCCTTTCTAAGCTAGTAAAGTCCAGTTTTCAGGCTAGTGCTGAATTCAGGGCTGTGATACTAGTTTCTGAGTTGCCCATACCGTACTTGGATAGAAGAAAGTTTCTCTGTTCACCTGTGAGAGAGGGGAGCTTTGAGCAACCTATCTGTCCCTGGAGGAGTGGTTCCAGCCCAGAAGTTAGTAGTTTATTGGCCATTTTGGGCTAATTTCTATCTCTTTCATTTCCCTACTATAAAAACCGCGTTTGCACAGTTTTGCGCACCGGGCAGTGTTGGTTAGCTACAGTTAAATTATTTCTGGATCCACTAAGTCTCCTCTTCAGTTTTTCACTTGAAACTGGTCTAACTCTCAACCTAAGCACTCAAAAAGCATGTTACAGCCCAGCTTTTGGTCAGACCTAATAGCAAGCACTAATATACCCTAACACTGATTGCCCAGCAGGGCAAGGCTCTTTATTCACCCCTCACCTACCAAGCGATTAAGCAGCTCACCCTACTATTCAGGCATGACCAAAGGGCAACTTCAGGTGCACTCTCCAGTCCAGCTGGTGAATCTGGGTATCCTGAGGCAATGTTACAACTGCCTCATGTACACAGACAACCCTCTCCTCCTACCACAAAACACTAACATATGCGAGAGATGCAATTATGCAGCCAAACTGGAAGCTAAGCTGTCTCCATCCAAGACTAGAACAGACAGTCAAGAGGAGAAGGTTAACACTTGCACCACACCTCCAGCTGCACACAGACCTACTAAAACAGCACTGGCAAAAAATACACAAAATCATACTCGGAGGCTCTAAATAAAAACCTGCAAAAGCATCAGAAACCTCCAAAGCAGACATCCAAACAACCTGCACTTCCCGTCACAAACCAGACAACACATAAAACACAAAATCAGTGTGCTGCACAATCACAGCCCTTAAGGTGAAATAACATACCTAACATACTAGTAAGAGGAGACTCTATAGTCAGGCACACTGACATCCCACTCACTAGGCTGGACAAGTAGAAGGTTACTGTTAGCTGCCTGTCTGGAGCCAAAATCTGCCACATAACACAAGCACTCAGGTCACTCCAGAACAAGTACAAATATGACTCTGTCATTGTTCATGTTGGTGTGAATGACCTGAGACGTACCTCCCTGGACTACATGAAAAGAGACATGGAAGAGCTCTCTGATCATGCAGCCCAGGCTGGTATGACCCTGATCCTGAGTAGCATCCTGCCCTCACCAAGAATGATACCTCAGTATACAGAAAAAAATGGTCAATTTCAACAATTGACTAAGCTTCTGGTGTCATTCAAAGGGGATCCAGTGTCTGTCAGCCTGGGACGACATGCTCGACAAGCCGCATTGCTTCACAAGAGATGGCTTGCACCTGTCACCCCTAGGCTTTTGAATACTGGCCAAGGCTCTTGCTGCCCCCATAGTGCCTTTTTTAGGCAAGGCTCAAAAGTCAAACCCACCTCCGTAAATAGCACAATTAACAAAAAACTGAGGGTTATGCTACTCAACGCCAGGAGTTTAAATCTCAAAATGCATGTGCTCGAAGCACTCCTCAGTATGGAGAACGTTGACATCTGTATAGTAACTGAAACCTGGTTCAAGGCTCCAGAGAGCACCCCAGCACTACCAGGCTACAACTCATACCACACGTTTCGGCCGCAGAACAAGGACCGAAACACAAAAGGAGGGGGTGTATCCATATTCATCAAGGATACCTACACCTCCAGGTTAGTGGTGCATCATGATACCTCTGAGATCATCCATCCATGTGCAAATAACATTGGGCAAATCTACAATGCAAATTGTGGCCTGCTACAGATCACCCTCCATAACCCAGGACCACCACTTCACATTTCTGGAGACACTGAAAAACATGAAGGTCCTACCGAACACCCTGATATTGGGTGATTTCAATTACCCTACCATTCACTGGGAAAACTACTCGAGTACAAATTCCCAGGCCCAGTGCTTCCTGGAATTCAACAACTCAAATGCCCTGGATCAGCTGGTAAACTCCCCTACCAGAGGTGAAAACATATTGGACCTGGTCATCACCAACATGGGCCACAGGTGTTCCACACCGGAGGTCAACCCGTCACTGGCTAGATCAGACCATAAACTAATCACTCTGGATGTCCACACCCCCCCACCACCACCCCAACTAATGAAACCACAGTAAAAAAAACTTTTCTATAGCAAACTTCACCTTACTTAAGACAGAGGTGGTAAGTTTCACAGCCTCCATGCTAAAGGATAACGCTGCCCAAGATGCAGAAACCTTTACAAATGCACTCTATGAGCCCCTATAAGGATGCATTGATCATGCCATCCTTAGCAAAACCAAGACTCACTCCTCTGAGAGAAGGAAACCAGTTTGGTGGATCCCTGCAATAAACAGGCTATACAATAGAAGGAGGAAACTAGTTCATAAAAAAAGCAAATCCCAAGAAGGAAAGACATCCCTGATCAGTATCAGTAAGAAACTAAGGTCCCTCATGAAATCATCCAAGGCTAACTTTGAAAGAAAAATAGCCAAGGATTCAAAAGATAACCACAAAGCCTTCTTTAGCTATGTTAAGAATCTAAGTGGCAACTCGCAGATATGCACTGAACTAGTGCAAATTAGCTCAAAATATACTGAACCTACTGATATTGCCAACATCCTGGCAGATAGATTCAGTGCAAACTTCACCCCCTCTCACCTCCAAAAGGGTCCACAATAATACCGGAAAAGTGTAGTGTCCCAAAAATCACAGACGCACAGATGAAAACAGCCCTTTCAAAAGCCAAAAATACAGCGTCAATGGGACCAGATGGTGTCCCAGGCTGTGTCTTGCATGAACTACAGAACATACTAACCCCCACCTAATCACGCTGTTCAACCTCAGCCTCTCCACAGGCTATGTATCCATAGAATGGCGCACAGCAACGGTTATTCCTCTCCACAAAGGAGGGACCACAACTGACCCTGGTAACTATCGCCCCGTAAGCCTGACTAGCCTGGTCTGCAAGGCTATGGAGCGCATCATCATGGAACTCATTAACAAAGACATTGGGAACCTCCAAACACTTGACCCGACCCAGTTCGGCTTTGTTAAGGGCAGGTCATGCCTACTAAACCTAGTTGACTTCTTTGAGACAGTCACCAAGGCCATAGACAAGGGAAAGGTGGTTTACACAGCCTACCTTGACCTCGCCAAGGCTTTTGACACCATTCCCCACTCAGGTATTACAGAAAAACTCACCAGCCTGAACATAAACCCCTACGTCACGAGATGGGTTGCCAAATGGCTTACAGACAGAGCTCACATGGTAAGAATAGTGGGCTCCAGGTCCAACTCTAAACCACTCACAAGTGGTGTCCCACAAGGCTCGGTCCTGGGACCCCTACTGTTCGGCATATACTTCTCTGAAGTACAGGCAAACACAGGAGGACTATGGCTAACCAAGTTCGCCAATGACTGCAAACTGGGAGCCATAATTGACTCTCCGGCTGACATGGGCATCCTCCAAAAGGGCCTTACTGAGATGGACACCTGGTGTCAAAGTCATGGCTTCAAGCTAAATGCCATAAAATGAATAGTCAACCCATTTGGGAAAAACAAAACACCCACGAATTACAAAATAGGTGGCAGCCCCCTTTATACAGAAGAGGCAATAAGAGATCTGGGGACCCAGGTAGATAGAAATCTCTCCTTTGACAATCATATTGCTAAAGTAGTTAGGAAATCCTTCTATTTGGCCAATCTAATTACTAAAGGGTTTGCATCTAGAAATATAGAGGTTATAGTGCCCCTCTACTCGTCACTCATTAGACCCATCATAAAGTACAATGCCCCATTTGGGATGTACCTCACAAGACACTTCCAACAGCTGGAAAGACCACAAAAGTACCTCACCAAGAGGATTACTGGCCTCAAACATATGTCCTATGCAGCCCGACTGAAAAAACTCCGGCTGTACTCAGTGGCATATCGCTTACTCAGAGGTGATCTCTGCCTGACTTACAAAGTGATGTCCAACTCAGAATTGATGGATATGCTCCACCTTAAGAAATCCAAGTCACTGCATGCCACGCGCTCTAGTGAGCTAAACCTCACCACAACAATAAATAGAACATGCTGGAGGGATAGATTCCTGTCACAGAGACTCCCCATGCTTTGGAACAAAATTCCAAATTACATCAGGCAGAGCCCCTCACTAACACTCTTCACGAGAAACCTTGATGAGTGGATGGGTAACAGAAAATACACCACTGGGATCACTACATTGACTCTGCTTGACAGAGGATCAGTTAATTAATCAATGGGGCAGCGAAAGCAGACACACTCTGGCTAGGCTTATAAATGCCCTTGGGCAGCTAGCAGTAGTACCTACCTATGAACCTATAAGGAAACTCCTGTTGAGATTGTGGTACAGTGGGGATAAGGGAATATTCCCTTTTCCCCACTGTAGTGCGATCTCGGAGTGAGAATAATAAAGTAGGGTGTGTGTGTGGGGCACAGCCCCCCATATGGGGGTGCAGGGGGGTTTGCCCCCCTGAATAATGCTGTTTAGTTTGCTATTTATTTTTCTTTTTACATTTTCCTGTTTTTGTTCTGCGAAAGTGTATTATCGGAAATAAGGTTTGATGAACCATATTTTCGATAATACAACATAGACCCATACACACACACACACACACACACACACACACACACACACACACACACACACACACACACACACACACACACACACACATATTCTGCATAGCTGTCAACTAAATAAGGTCCTATAGCTTGTTTTCTCCAACAGTGTACACTTGCAACAGTTACAGTCATTAATACACACATTAATTTAAACAGCTGCGATGTTGCCCAGCTGCTGCAGTTTAAATGAATACTGGTACTACACTCTTCAACAATCAGCAACTCAAGGGTTGGCATAGTGCTTTAGCTGTTTGTCTCACAGACACAAGGTGCAAGGTTTGATTCTCACCTTTGATCACTGTGATTATTGGCTAGGCATGTAATAATCTAATAATTGGCTGACTGGTAGTCTATTATACAATGACTGGCCATTAGTATTCAAAAAGTAGCACCCTGATTGGTCAGCCCAACCAGTGTGCCTATTGTAAATCCGTGCATATACCAATTAATTACTAATTACAATTAATATATGCAATAAAAAAAATTACTGTTATTTCATTTTTTTAAAATAAGCTGACAAACCTGGAGACCCAAACAAATGAGAGAGACGGCACAGGGAAAAATAAAAGGATAATCAGGTACATTATGCAAAATTAAATAAAAGTACCTGATTATCTTTTTTTTCCTCTGTCCCATCTCTCCTGTACTTTAAAAGCCTCCTGGTTTCTTTCTTTCTTTTTTTTTTGCAGTTAAAAAGAAAAGCAACGGAGATATTCCTTTCTCCGTTGCTTCCTTCACACAGCACTACTGTACTGCGAAAGCTTGGGAATGCAAGTCCCGTATGCATGCACAGTACATCAGCAACACTCCAGGATATCAAGAGAGAGGTGGAAGACCACTGTGGTACCATTATACAAAGACATTATTTAAGAAAAGTAAGTAATTTTTTTTCTTAAATAATGTCATTGAATAATAGCAATAACTGACTTCATGGTGTGATATATTGAAGATTTATCCATGGTTGCATTTGTTTAATCACTTGGGCTTTGTCCTCATGATTAAACCACACCAACCATGGGTAAATCTTCAATATACCACACCCACATCATTGGTTATTGTATTTACTTACGAATCTGAACAGTTTGTACCTGAAGTATTGACCCACTTCCCCCTCCCTAGCTGCAGTCTTGATGAGAACAGTGGTTTCCTCCTTTCTTGGAACCATAATGGTTTTAAAGACTGAAAACAATCCATGTAACAGTATTGCTGTAGTCCTATCTCACATTTAAACCAAGATCATAGACTTTACATGGATCTGTAGGCCTACAGAACTACTGCACTACTGCCTTTTTTCATTCCACCAGATCAAGTGTGGTTTATAAAAGGCAGGCAGAAACATGATAATATTCAGATGATGGTCTCCCTTTGGTCTGCAGTATATCATTCTATCTCTTCTTTACTGGCCCTAGTATTGATTCAGATAGGAATTTTGGTAGATTAAGTTGGCCCTATTTGTTCTCTATACTGAAGGATTTTAAACTTCTACAAGAATGTGTTAGTCTGCTGAAGAAATATAGTAAATGTGTATATAAAGTGTCAAAAAGCTTGATAGAATCCTTGACATGGTTTTTACTAGAAATTTATCCTCAGATTTTCCATCCTACAATATCTTCTAGTCCAGAAATCCCATCTTCTTAATTTCCTCTGTGGAAGGACCACTTCTGGATATTCCACACCAGAAGTCCTGCCCTTGCCATATTATAATTTTACATTACTATTTTTGAGATTCTGAATTTATTTTTTCTCCATTTTTTTTTTTTTTTACAATTTTCAGTGTTCTACTACCAGTTTTTTTATTTACCTTCATTTCGGCATTTTTCATACATTGCAGTTACCCCTTATGATATATGGCCATACATATTCTCTTATCATTTTGACTATGTAGCTCCTCCTGCTACACCCTAGTTAGCCTTCCAAACCCCTGTTGTCTGGCATGTTGAGTTAAAGCTGCTGCTGTTCATGAGATGTAAGGCCATATTTCCATGTTTTGAGTGCACAGTGCCATGTACTACAGCCTCATGTGCTTTACAGCAACTGCAGTGATGTCTGGCTTGCTAAGTAAGGCCTGCTGCTCTATGTAAGATATAATGTTATTAGCAGAGGATGTTTGTCTTAGCCCGTGCTTATAAAAGCAGGAGTAACATAACTGCATCTTTAAGAGCTACAAAATGGCTAGCATTAAAAACAATTTGCTGGAAAGTTTCCTAGGCAAGTATAACTCTAGCCCATTTATGTTTTTTTTTTTTTTTTTACCATAATCCTTATAAGGGAATGGTACCATATCAGATAAATCGATTGTCAGAAAATGCAGTTATAATGTTCTAAATAAAGTGAGTGTTTAGCCCTAAGCTTTACTGTTAATGGAAGCCTATCAGTTAAATAGGCATTTCATTAATTCTTAATCCAGGAAAAACAGGCCTCTTTCAGATATATGCAAACTTTTATAATCTAAATGATTGCTTTTGTCAGATACTCACAGCAAACATCTGCTTTACAAATGAAGTTGTACAGACAATGTTGTTGTGTCTTTCGGCTTTTCCCGGTTAGGGGTCGCCACAGCGGAACTCCGGTCCGCTAATGATTGGCAGTAGATTTTTATGTGCCGAGTTGCCGGCCCTGACGTGCAACCTTCAACGAAGGTACACCCATTCACGCATGTCTCCACACAGAAGACGCTCTAGCTGAGAATCGAACAGGACGTCTTACTGTGAGGCGACAACGCTACCGCAGCACCACCACCGCAGTAAAGTTCTACAGACAATGTAATTATTTTAAATATTATGTACTTGAAAATGCAGTGTACAAATGACAGGCCAGTACACACCATAACTGCAGTCTGTAAAGCATTGCGACTGCTTAGCTGTATGACTTCTACCGACATAAAGCAATAGACACAGCATAGGTAGATAATACAGTATGGATCTATGGATCATGTGAATGAGAATTAAAACCCAGGCTGCAAAAGTATAAAAGTGACAACATGTACATTAAGATACAAAAAAATGTTAATACTAGGTCAGAGGCTGAGGTCTGGTTTGTGTAGCAGCATTTGCCAGATGTACAGATTCACATAAACTGTATTTACTTAGTTTTTTATAAATTAGTAAAATATAGCTTGTAAGTCTTACAAAGCACTGGAGAAAAAAATGTTTGTTATACCACAGCAGAAGAAAATAAAATTAACCCACTCACTCTAGAATAATGTTAATATAGTCTGAATACTACCTTCATAAAAGGTGCTATGCACCATGTAGCTAGCTCACTAACAGCTTCTTTAGCCACAAGTTGTTAAAATTGCAAGTCAGAGCTGCAGTAACTGCAGGATCTTCTTCAGCTTCACCAAACACAGAAAGATCTTCCTCTGATATTACGTCAGGCTGCATCAATAATGAGCCTTAACTGAGACATTGTACTCCAACACTGCTCTAATGCATAATGTACCTCTGGATTAGGAGCCAACTTTATGATTTGACTGCAGCAGGAAACCTCTTGTATACACCACTAAGCAGGCAACTGACTTCTCATTAACTTACTGCTGTGATCAGAGTTGGATCCAGCACTAGGCAGGCCAGGGGGTGCCACAGCATTTACTTTTCTAATAAAAAAAAAATACATGAGTTCTTTAAAGGTGTTCTTCTTTGAGATTGCCCCCCGGTGTCTGTGTGCGCCTGCGAGAGTTGATGCACCCACCTACTGTTGCTTGCTTCTTTTCTGCATTCCACATGTGGAATTTAAATACAAGATATTCCTGCCACATAGATGCCTGCTTCCACATTATTAAGCACAAACACTCAGTCTATCAGTTTCCATGAAATTAAGCACAGACATTCCATCCATCAGTAAGGAGTGTGTGTGTGTGTGTGTGTGTGTGTGTGTGTGTGTGTGTGTGTGTGTGTGTGTGTGTGCGTGTGCGCGCGCTTGTGTGGGTGTGTGTAATGCCCTAGTTAAGGAAGGTTAGTTAATTTCCTCATGCTGAAACCCTGTACCTTAGTTACAGGAGACAAGAACCTGAATATTCTACATCAACCGCCAGACTATTGAAAAAATATGAGTTTCAGTACATTTTTAAAGAATTGAGTTTCAGTGCATTTTCAAGGAATTCTGAGCTTCAAGAGAAGAGAAGTTTACTGCTGCTCATGCTAAGTCTGTTCATTATGTAACTGTTTTGTTTAGCAAATGGTCATCACTGTTTGTGCTATAGAATCTAGAAGCAGTGATAAATAGCACAACGGGTATTATACTTGCTGTTGATGCAAAAGGCTATGGGTCCTACTCCCACAGCATGTAGATAGCTTGCTCACACTGTGTTTATTGGAGGGGTGCTGCAGTCTTGAGTGTGTCCTCCTTTGGATGACATGCCTAGTAACCATGAACCTGTTGTCAGTTTGTTATCCATTCCCTATTGCAATGTTACCTGTTTACCATTTTTTCAATGTAACATAGGCAATTTATCTTCAAGTACAGCAGGCACTGAATTTGTAGATGAAAGGCTAAAATATAAAGTTGTTTGTTAGCAGCAACCTCTTCATTAGTTACAGATCTCTTTATGGTGGAATTGTTCAGATGACTTTTACTCTGCAGAGATTGTGCATATTGACTAATACAGGTGGATTGTAATGACAGAAGTTTGAGTGGCCTTTTATGGTTGAAATGTTCTGAAATGGGCAGTTTTGTCATTATTGGTTCATATGTTTTGTTTCATTGCTTACTGGAAAAATGTTCAAAACTACAAATTTAAAACGCACTGTAACAAGTGGTGCTGTATAATACAAGGAATATAATTTAATACAATCAGGAAGATGACTCAAAGAATACATCCATGTATGCATGGTCCAAAAAATGTGTGAAAAGAGGCTATGGTTTGATCATCTCATATTTGTTTACAAATTTTAAAGCCACATTCTTCATTTTTTCATACAGAACATACTTTTAAAGGCACAATCCACTTTCTTCCATATACAAGATGTTACAAACCCCATAAATTAGTTTTGAATACTTCATTGAGGATGAAATGAGGCATTTTATACTGCTATTCATTAGTTTGTTTGATAAATGCAATGTGCACCTTAAATATATAATTAGATGTTTTAGAACATAAATATGCTGTGGCGTTTGTGTCTGTGTGTCAGACAATGAGAGAGAGAGAGAGAGAGAGAGAGAGAGAGAGATAGAAAGAGAGTGAGAGAGAGAGAGAGAAAGACAGAGAGAGGGGAGAAAGAAACTTGCTATGAATTCTAAAAAAACAAGCCTGCAGTCTATGAAGTATTGGTACTATGAAGCTTTATGAATTCCACAGAAACATGACAATAGATATAATACAGGTATGTAATGGTACAGATCATCTAAGTGAGAATAAAAAAAAGAAACAGATTACAAAAATATAATGGGGCAGCATGGATATTTTACTACCAAAGACTGTTCTGTAGGTCTGACTTCACTTAATCTGAAAACTGCAAGTTCATTCTTTTCTGAGATAGACAGTGTCAGAGGTCTTGAGTGTGTGTGTGTGTGTGTGTGTGTGTGTGTGTGTGTGTGTGTGTGTGTGTGTGTGTGTGTGCGTGTGTGCGTGTGTGTGCGTGTGTGTGTGTGTGTGTGTGTGTGTGTGTGTGTGTGTGTGTGTGTGTGAACATTTGGTCAAAATGACTTCAAGAGCAAGATGACCAATGATCTTGTCTGGCATATGGACTTAGAAACATCTTCATTGCTGTACCATTGTCTTACTGATAAAAGACTCAGATTATTTATTCAGTGGCTCCTTTCTGTAAACAGCAGCTCAGAAAACCAAGGTCTAGTCTGTGTGACAGAATCTTTTAAGTGTACTGCTTCATATAGACTACATGTATACAATGTTTATACATTGCAAATTTATAACCCCATGAATGTTTTTTAAATATTGGACTGCTGGATGAAATGAGTGTGCTGTCCTCACTCTGAGCCAGTAATCAAGGAGCCTGAATCCTCACCACTGACACTGAAGAGGGATGTTTACTTAGAATACGAATGAATACAGTCGGTATTTCCAGATGCAGTCCTCTCTGCATCAAGCACGGTTTCCCTTAAGAGCGCACAGGGAACACAGTCAGCCTGGGGTCTGGATTTCTCTATATCTGTCTCCCATCAGGTCTCCAATAAGACTCCCCACTGGCACAACTGTAGGCTTAGGTCCTCAGCCGAGTATCCAATTCAAGTCCTCTAACACCCTCTCTATGAAACCAGTGCTTTGAGCTCCTGCCCGAGTAACTGATACATACACTCTTTGAGAGTTAATTTTCACATGCACACATACGCACACACACACACACACACACACACACACACACACACACACACACACACACACACACACACACACACACACATACACACACACACACACACACCTGGGAAAGGCTGGCACAGATTACCTGCTCTACCAACTTTGCCCAGAGTATAAGGTAGATTCACTGCCACCAGTCAGTTACTATACGGCTCTTACAAGGGTATCCAATTATACTGAGTGAAATTAATATTAATATAAATGGTAATGTTGACCAAACAACAAAGCTTTCAGGAGTGGCCAAGAGTTATCACCAAATAAATATATGCAAATACTCCTGAAGCATAAATATTTTCTAAAAAGGACCAGCCACAATGCAAAACTTAAATATATTTTATAATAAATAATAAAATAACAAGAAAATATTAAATATCTGTTTACAGTAAATGCCAGAGTTACAGTTACATGAACTATTGAAAATAGCACAGCTGGAAAGATTCACACAGTTCCAGAAAAGCAGTACATCTGATCTCACTATCTATTCCTGAGTGACTAAAAGAATTACTGTTCCTACTTACTCAATAGAGTAGGGCAAGATAATGTGGGGGTGAATGGACCTTGTTGTCAGATCCAAGACAGAATTCAGAATGCTCCTGAGACTTCAGTCTTCTCTAATATTAAAACATTTTTTCTATACATAATAAAATCACATACATCTGGTCATCTGCCTCCTGGTTCCCATGCTATCACCAACACTAGAAGCTGACAGGATTTTAGCACTTATGTGTTACCATACACACAGAGATTTGCTCAGATCTCCTGGAAGTCATAAATAAAACCATATAATACTTCCCTTCTTCCTACAGGAGCTACAACCTATTCTCTAGCACAGACATTGCATCTCTTGGCTCCCTTCAAAACTGTGGGATAACATCTTTATGGCTTAACCCATAAAGTAATTTAATTTCAGATATATATTTAAAGTTTTCTGCAGCTGGGTTATGAGTAACCTCTAATCTGCTAGTATCCTCTGTTGAAACATGCACATTTAATTCAGTTACAATAACAATGTACATTTCTTTTCCTTCCGGCAGGACACACTGTTGATACATTTTAGCATAAACAAACCTTACAGATTTTCAGCACAAGCATCTGTATAAATTAGGCAGAAACACAGCTACACACAATTCAGGTGAACCAAGTGGAACAAACAGCCAAAACATGTATGAACACAGTCCACAAAATTGTTGCACTAGGAACGACACAGGCAGGTAAAATCTGTTGTAATTTATTCCACAAGTAAACAAGGATAAGCACTTTCACAGAAAATAAGAACTCTCCTTCATCAGATCCACCATATTCACAACAGAACCAGCTTAAATACTACATACCCCACCAATCATGAGCCAAATTGACTCACGCACCCTTTTTCATTTAAAGGTAAAAATACATACAACCAAAAACATATTATAAAAAGCATTCATATATAACAAAGGCATTTAAAATATTCACCTACACAACCTGCATGCTTTCAATACAAGTTTAAGAAGGACATTCACATTTAGTCTCAACCCTTTGTGCGCTTGCATCCTAACAATCCACTTAAATTTCACAGTCTCTATATGATTACCAATGTCACCCATTCTTAGGGTTTCAAAAACCCTATCAATAACTCTAAACTTGAACTTATGCTCAGTTCCCTTCTCCACTACATGTTTCGCTAGAGCATTAGACATGTACTTGATATTAATGGAATAAAGGTGTTCCCTTATACGCTCCTTAAGCTTCCGATTGCTCTTCCCAACATAGAACATGAAGAGCATGTGATACAGTGCTCTAAGTAAATAATTTAGCTGGATCCCCATAGTTTACCCTTTTGGGACCAGGGCCTCTCAGATGTGTTTTGTTTGTGAAACACTTATGATCAAGGGTGGTCATTTGTTTGTCTACTCTGTACATAGTGTACTGTGGCTACATGATTGGGTAAAACTGTGTACAATGACTTACCTTGTTATGCACCTTTATTTATGAATCATCTCAGGTTTGGTATACCATTCTTTGGTATATATGGTTTATGAACAGTGACAAGAACTCTGCTACTTTTAACTACTCTGGAAAAATAAAGGAAAATTATTTTTGCTTTTGTTTAAATTAACCATTATGCAATTCATTCTTCCATGTATGAAATCAAATCACATCAAAGAATTTGGGTGGAGGATTTGGAAAATTAATAAGAGACTCCACTAACTTATAGCAATACAAAGAAAAAAAAATCTAATTTTTTCAGGTGCAGTAGATATTGGTAGAATGGTAAAAGGGGATGAAGGAAGCACAAAATAAGTCAAACTAACTGAAAAACAGATTGTAATGTTAAAAAGAACACCTATTATATAACATTTAGAAAAATAGACTGCAGTTCTGGGAAGTCAGTAAAATAGTTATAGTCTTAGAGAATATGTTTTCACACCTGAGAGTGAATAACAAGAGAAACTCATGGGATAATAATAAAATGTATATAATTTTCTGCAGTTCCCACTTAATCTCAGCTGACTGTATGAGCTGCAGATTCACTGAAAACAATCCATCTCTTTTCCTATAATGCAGCAACCTTGGAAGTGACGGTACTGAAGTGGGATATACAGGGGGTTTACTCCATGAATGGGGTGTGATTGTGAAACCCACCCCCCAAAAAAATTAGTAATCTTTGTTTTGTCAGTTTGCAGGATAGCTGATGCACACAACCAGGCATGTACTGTAAGTCTTCACAAACATGGTCTTCTCAAAACTGTATAAGCTCAAGTGTATGAGTAGAGACTTGAAACAACTTTGTGATGTGTCAAATACAAAGAGGGGATGGATAGGGTAAAGCAGTGGACAAAGCAGCAATAGTCAAAGCAACAAACATGCTTCAGCACTGAGAGGAAACACCAAGGAGTGTATTTAATAAAACCAGAAGCTGTTTAATAAATGAATAAATAAATAGCACCATGAATGTTTTGTATCAAAAAGAAATAAATTAAAGCACTAGTGTTGTAGAGAACAAACATTAGTCTGCATAAGGCAATATTCTAAACAGTTTGCTGTAGCATTTAATTACAAAAACAGTTATAGCTCATAACTTGATTCCACCTACCAAAAACTCCAGCATTAAAATTAGAAAATATTATCATAGTGACAAAAACTACAAATATAACTTAACTGGACTTCTTTTTTCCCCATTGGTATTATAGGTACATATTCCTTCAGCTCCATACCTGTAACAGTTTTCCAACTACAACTCTAATTTAGCAAACAGCAGTTCATTTTTCAAATCATCACAACTGTTACCTACTATTACTATTTGAACTATGCAAAATAGGCCAAGATTCATAGAGATGTATTTCAGCATGGTGTACAGCTTGCATTGCACAGAGAAATTACATTGTAGTGCAGAATACACATGAATAACTAAGCAAGGACAGACTGTGTGGGTAGGAAGAAAGCTTAAGGAGATAGGTAAGGCTGAAAGGAAAATATAAGTGAACCAGACCAATGTAGTTGAGAGTATATGAAGAGCAAGAAAATAGTTTCATGTCTGAATATACAAATCTCATGAGAATGCATTTTAAAAATATATAGCAGGTAGTATAAATAGCTGCATGCTTCAAGAAATAATATACAGCTGATATGAAAAATTAGTCAGTGGGTACCCAGCAGAACACCTTATTGCTTAAATTACAAGACTAGAACCAAGGATACAGGAAAGTAGAAAAGGGGTTATAGAAAGCAGAGGAACAGAAGATTCAATCATAGCAAGGTAAGGCAAGATTTGTAGAAAGTATGGCACATATTTTATTTGTGGGGAAATGCCTCATTTCATAGAAAAGAGGATAGAAGAGAAAGACAGGAAGGGGAAGAAAGGAGGAGAAGGTAGGTAACCAGTGGAACAGCAGAGACAAAGAGTGGCAGATGTACATATACAAAGGAGAGGGGCAAGTGCTATCTCTCTCTCTCTCTCTCTCTCTATATATATATATATATATATATATATATAGACATAATAGTGGATATAAAAAGTTTACATACCCCTGTAAAAATGCCATTTTTTTGTGATATAAAAAATGAGACCACAGTAAATAATTTCAAAACTTTTGACCTATAACCTGTACAATTCAATTGAAAAACAAACAAATCTGTTAGGGGAAAAATATAAAAAAAATGTACAATAAGCTGGTTGCATAAGTGTGCACACCCTTAAACTAATACTTTGTTGAAGCACCTTTTGATTTAATTACAGCATTCAGTCTTCTTGGGTACACAACTGCCATCAATTAAAGAAACTATGATTAACCCCAAATTGAATTCAGCTGTCCTAGTGGGATTTTCCTGACATTTACTCAGCTACCTGCTACAGCAAAAGCCATGGTTCACAGAGAGCTTACAAAGCATCAAAGGGATCTCATTGTTGAAAGGTATCAGTCAGGATAAGGGTACAAAATAATTTCCACAACATTGGATATACCATGAAACACAGTGAAGACAGTCATCAAAAAGTGCAGAAAATATGGGACATCAGTGACATTGCAAAGAACTGGACATCCCTCCAAAATTGATGAAAAGACAAGACAAAAACTGGTCAGGGAGGCTGCCAAGATACATACAGCAACACTGAAGGAGCTGTAGGAATTTCTGGCAAGTACTGGTTGTGTACTACATGTGACAACAATCTCTCGTATTCTCCATATGTCTGGGCTATGGTGTAGGGTTGCAAGATGGAAGCCTTTTCTTACACAGAAAAACATCTAGGCCTGGCTAAAATTTGCAAAACAATGCATCAGGTCTACCAAAAGCATGTGGGAAAATGTGTTATGGTCTGATGAGACCAAGGTTGAACTTTTTAGCCACAATTCCAAAAGGTACATTTGGCACAAAAACAACACTTCACAACACCAAAAGAACACCATCCCCATGATGAAGCATGGTGGTGCCAGTATCATGCTTTGGGGTTGCTTTTCTTCAGCTGGAACTGGGGTTTTAGTCAAGGTGGAGGGAATTATGAACAGTTCCAAATGCCAGTCACTTTTGGCCCAAAACCTTCAGGCGTCTGCTAGAAAGCTGAAGATGAAGAGGAATTTTACCTTTCAACACAACAATGACCCCCAAACATACATCCAAATCAACAAAAGAATGGCTTCACCAGCCAACGCCCAGACCTAAATCCGATAGAAAATCTGTGAGTTGACCTAAAGAAGGCTGTGCACAAGGGATGCCCTCACAATCTGACAGATTTGGAGTGCTTTTGCAAGGAAGAGTGGGCAAATATTGCCAAGTCAAGATGTGTTGCTCTAGTTGCTGCGTATGCCTAGTCAGATACATACTGAACAGAGCATTGTACTCTATGATTGGTATGATAAGGATGGAGAACATTGGGATAATGACATCTTTGGCCTTGATGCCATGCTGTTATTTATAAGTTGCACAACATAAAAGGATTTATTCACCACTGTGGCCATATGGTGGTTGAAGGTAAGGCTACTTTCTAAGTCCATACCCAGATCCCTGACCACTGGGTTAACTCTTAGGTCTGTATTATCAACATGGTAATTAGCTGCGATGGTTGTTTTCTCAAATGGTACAATTATGCATTTCTTAGCAGTGAGTTCAAGACCATGGCTTTGGCACCATTTGTTAGTCAGAAATAGGTCTTCTTGAAGAATGCTAGTGTCTGCAGAAGAGTTGATGATAACCCACAGCTTGCAATTATCTGCAAACTTACTCAGTCATAAATATTCAGCATTTGCTTCCATTTAAGAGAAATAGATGCAAAAAGGAGTGGGCCCAGTACCAAGCCCTGAGGTACTCCACTAGTGACTGGCCTCTTGGTAGAGGTGACCTCACCTATTTTGACCTCCTGGGTCAGATCAGTAAGCCAGTTGGCTATCCAGTGGGTGATAAAAGAATTTATAACTAAATTAGTGAGTTTGTCTATAATGCCTGAGTGGGGTATTGTATCAAAAGCCTTAGCTAGGCTGAGGTAAGCTACATGCACAGTCTTGCCTTCATGCAATGCTTTGGTGACCCTGTCATAAAAGTCCACTAGATTTAATAGGCATGATCTTCCTTTAACAAAGCCAAACTGTGATGGGTCCAGTGTTTGCACATTACCTATGTTCTCATTTATCGTGTCCATGATGATTCTTTCCATGGGCTTACATATGAGGCTGGTCAGACTTTTGGGCCTGTATTTACCTGGCTCAGTGATTGGACCTCCTTTGTGCAGGGGAATGAATGTAGCCATCTTCCATTCCTTGGGTGCAAAACTTGACTCTAGGCTACATTGAAAAGTGTTTCAAGTGGACCAGAGAGGTCATGTTTCATACTATTTATTAAGCATCCTGGGATGTTATCGAGGCCCACTGATGCAGTGCTCATGGCCTTGGAAAGTGCATTGATGACCTGTTCCCTATTAATGGTTGAGGGGATTGAGGTATGTAGTATTTGCTCTGGACTATCAGTGTGTATGTGTGTGTGGGGGGGGGGGGGTGTTGAGAAGAACCTGTCAGCCAAATGATTGGCAATGGTGTCTGGTTCAGCGTGGGTAATGTCATTTACAATAAGTTCTGCACATTGCTGTGTATTTCCCCTGAGGTTATGGACATAGGTATAGAAAACTTTGTGGTTTTATTAAGAATAAATGGGTTGTCACTGTACATGAGGCAATCGCTACAATGCCTCAGAATACCCATCTCAACCAGACTGGACACAGAGAGGATCAGGAAGTGCATGTCCATATACTAGGGAGGAGTGAGGGAAATGTAAATATTGAATAGGTCAATAAGACAAGGAACTTGATGAGCAGTGCTCAGCTATGCACAAGCTACATGTTCTAGTAGTTAAAGAAATCTGTCTAGACAGTAAGAGTATTTTAAGGGAAATTTACAGTATGACAGATCAGTGTCTACACAGATTACAAGGGAGAATTATGCTCTGAGATACTAGTGACTATCCAGATCACTGTTAGGCCCCACTGTGTGGAGTGCAGCAGTTCTAAATAAATGCTATAAAAAGGCAAAAAGTACAGATATTCAACACAGAAACACTCAATGAATGCAGCTTTGACAAAAGCGATGGAAAAAATAAGTGCCATAACAGTGGATATGATAATGTAAGTCTTAGCTTGCCCATAGGTCATGAACCAAGCATTGTCCAACTGCGGTACTTAAATAGCAGAGGAGATTTGATAAAAAAGACAACAATAAGGCCCTGTGTCCAGTCAAAAACAGCACACTCTTCTTTCCCTTACACAATCCCAGTCCAGAAAATAACTCAGGTCACCTCTACTCTCATTAAAGTGGAACCAAGGCATTTCTACCTGAAGACTATAAAAAAGGTTGAAAAGTGAAGAGTTTCAAAAGAAAACACTCAACTAATACAGTTGTGACAAAAACAATGCAAGAAACAAGTACCAGAAGAGCTGATATGGTAATGTACATCTTAGCTTTTGTAGAGTTTAGCAGAAACCAGCAACATTCTTCTCAACTAGCGTGGTCACCAAATGTGGCCAAACACCCAAGGCATAGAGATTCAAATTTTTAAACAAGCTAGACATCTAGCCAATCAAATAAGCCAGTTTCTGCTAAATTCTACAAAAGCTAAGATGTACATTACCATATCAGCTGTTTTGGTACTTGTTTCTTGCATTGTATTTGTCACAACTGTATTAGTTGAGTGTTTTTATAAGACTTACAACAGCAATTCTCAGCTCAGAAGGATATAGGCTATCCTCTCCTGCCACAAAAGTGTAGACCACAAACCTTCCAAGTGTAAAATAACTGGTATGGAGCTCAAGTGCTTAAACCAGAACAGAGACACTTAGAATAACAGGAACAATAAGCCTTCACCAGCAATTCCCATCTTAGAAGGTGGAGGCTACCCTCTCCTCTCACAAGAGTGTATTCCACAAACCTTTTCAATGTAAAATAACTGGTTTGGAGCCCAAGTGCTTAAACCAAAACTAAGACACCCTAAGAATAACAAACACAATAAGACTTCAGCCAGCAATTCCCAGCTTAGAAGAGCGTAGGCTACAGAGACCTCCACCAAGAGTGTAGACCAGAAACCTTCTTAATGTAAAATAACTGGTATGGACCCCAAGATCTTAAACCAGAACTAAGACACTTTTAGAAAAATGGACACAATAAGCCTTCAACCAGCAATTCCCAAATCAGAAGGGTGTAAGCTACATCCCCTGCCACAAGACTGTAGACCACCAATCTTCCTTATTTAAGATATCTAGTTTGGAACTCAAGTGCTTAAATCAGATTTAAGAGGCTTAGAATAGCAGTTACAATGTAATCAGGCTACAAACAAGCAGTAATAAATTCAGCAGGTTAACTGCAACAGAATACTTTAAGAACGTGCAGCAAAAGCTAAATAAAGTAGAAACAAACACAAATACAGTAAAATCAGCTGGGTAAAGTATAATTATTTTCTTTTTGTTTTTTAGTAAGTAGGAAGGTAGGAAATAGAAGATAATTCAAGTTTAAGAGATTAAGAGGGAGGACCTTTCCAAATGATCCCTCTGTGTTCAGTCAAATGAGCTGAGATGAGATGAGACTGGGAGGAGTTTCTAAAATCGGACTTATAATAAGGACGAGAAACTCAAAAGACACCAAGTTTAAAAGCACAACACAGGCACTGCGGGTGGTTGGGAAAAATCAAATGTAGGCAAAAAATCAATAGTCAGGCAGAGAACAGCAAAGTCAAACATGGAAGGGAAAACTCAAATGCAGACAGAAATCAGCAATAGTCAAGCAGAGAACAGCAAAGTCAAATATGCACTACAGCTAAATAAGATGGCACAAAGATTTGTGGCTAAATGAGGAAAGCTATTTCTCAGCTCCTTACACTAATTTGCTGCATGCTATTCACTCCCTGCAAAAAAAGTATTTTCTAACTGACCTTAAAACTCCAAAAATAAAAAAAAACTAAAATAAAACAAAATTCAATATAAGAAAAAGATAAAAAAATAGAAATAACCAGTCCTTAAATGAATAACTCCAATCCATAATCAAATGCAGATAGAGATCAACAATAGTCTGGCATTATTACTGGTCTGGACTTTGATGTTCTCCTATGGACATATGAAAAGTAGCTAAGTACTGCTCTCCATCCCAATGCCTGCCCTTCATATAGTATGCCCGTCTACAGGCCAAACACATACTCTATGGTTTTCACAGTTTTTGTATGAACAGTGTTATATTAAAGTTTGATCATGCTTTATGGGTTTTGTATAGGTATAATAAATCAGGGTGCTATGGGTATGCTGCATTATCTATATTACAGCAAGGACATACAGTGGGAATAGAAATATGGTGGAATGTTAGGCATGTACATATTGTCTGTGGCTTTTGATATGCAGGTGCATCAGTGTGCTTTCACTTACCTACTAGGTAGCCCTGTGGTATATCACCTTGTAGGAAGTGATGACTTGTAGGCCACATGTGGAAATACTGGCCTCTGTCAGGGTGCACCCATGCACTATGCTAATATATTGTAATTTGCAATAAAGATATGCTAAGGAGTCTTGATTCTGCCAGTTGTAGTGAATCACTAAGTCTCACATAAGTTTAGAGCCCTTTTATGTTGCACACTACCTGGCAGTTAATGAAACAATAGCCTTTCATAAATTCATAGATTTAGAGACTGTTACTGGGTTAATGACCTGGGGGGGGGGGCTTTCTAAACCAAGTCAAGTTTTCATGAAAGAAAAATGATGTCCTGTATCCAAATAGGACATTAAGGGCCAGGCATTTATAAGCTACCTCTGTCCATAAGGGACATGGGTGACAGGCCTGGTGTAAATTTCATATTCGCCATCCACTGGTCTAGGTTATACTTAAACTGGGTAATAGACAAACTCACCATCACATGGATGGGAAACCTATTCCATTGGAGGGACAGTTGCTGGGACACATATCTGTCTCTCCAGCATGTTCTGTTTTAGTCACAGATAAAATTCATGCCCCTAAACCTTGTATTTCTGGTACTCTTTGACTTACAAATATGCAGGAGATTCATAAGTGTGGAGTTTGCAGATGCCTTGCAAGCCAGGCATAGATCACCTTTCAGCAATCTATAGAGACTGAGTAGAGTGAAAGTGCTTTCAAGTTGCTCTGCATAAAGCAGGTTTATTACGCCTTGTATTTTTTTTTTGTAAGGAACCTCTGAGGTCACTCTAGTTGCTGCATATGCCTGGTCAGGTACATACCAAAGGGATCATTATACTCTATGACTGCTCTGATATGGGCAGAATACAGTGGGGTAATTACCTCTTTGGACCTTGGTGCCATGCCCTTATTTATAAATTGCACAGCATAAAAGGATTTCCTCACCACTGTGGCCATATATATAGTGGTTGAAGATAAGGTTACTGTCTATGTTTGTATCAAGATCCCAGACCACAGGGTTGACTCTTAGGGGTATATTATTAACATGACATTTAGACAGGATGTTTGATTTCCCAAAGGGTACAACTATGCATTTCTTAGCACTGAGTTTAAGACCATGGCTTTAGCACTATTTGTTAGTCAGAGATAGCCATTCTTGAAGAATGCTACTGTCTACAGTGGAGTAATTGATAGCCCCCAGCGTGCAATCATCTGCAAACTTAGTCATTCATAAAGTTTCAGCATTTGCTTCCATTTCAGAGAAACAGATGCCAAAAAGGAGCGGGCCCAGTACCAAGCCGTGGGGGACTGTGCTAGTGACTGGGCTCTTGGGGGAGATGGCCTCACTTATTGTAACCTCCTGGGTCCTATCAGTGAGCCAGTTGGCTATCCAGCTGATGACAAAAGGATTTATACTTAAATTTGTGAGCTTGTCTATAATGCCTGAGTGGGGTATTGTATCAAAAGCCTTGGCCAGTTTGAGGTAAGCTGTGTGCACAGTCTTACCTTCATGCAATGCTTTGGTAACCATCTTAAAAAGTACACCAGATTTAATAGGCATGACCTTCCTCTAACAAAGCTGAACTGTGACAGGTCCAGCTTTTGCAGGTTACCTATTTTCTCATTTATCATATCATGATGATTCTTTCCATGGGCTAACATATGAAGCTGGTAAGACTTATGGGCCTGTATTTACCTGGATCAGTGGTTAGATCTCGTTTGTTCAGGGGAATGACTGCAGCAATCTTCTGTTCATTGGGCACAAAATCTGACTGAATGTTCTGGCAGAAAAATCATTCAAGTGGAACAAATAGGTCAGGTTTCATGCTATTTATTAAACATCTTGGGATGTTATCAGGACCCATTGATGCATTATTGTTAGCCTTGGAAAGTGCATTGATGACCTGCTCCCTGGTAATGGTTGGAGACTGTGTTATGTGTTTTTCCCTTGGACTATCAGTGGGGGAGTGGGGGTGATTTTGAGCTAATCCTGTCAGCCAAAAGGCTGGCAATGGCCTCTGGTTCAGTGTGGGTGATGCCATTTACAATAAGTTTTGTGCATTGTTGTGTATTTCCTCTGAGGATATGGCGATAGCTGTAGAAAACATTGTGGTTGTCCTTTGCCTAAGAAGCTATGTTTTCTTCAAATTTAGCCTTTGAAGTATTAATTAACCCTCTTAGCTACCTATTTAGATTGGTCAGGGGGCTTTTAGTATGTATAGCTTTGTTCCTCCTATGCTTGGCCAATTTTTTTTCTTTTTTTTGTATAACCAATTGATATTGTAATTCCACCAGTGTGGCTTGTATTTTGAGTTTGTCTTATTCTTAATATGAGTGGGTGCAGCTCACTCTGTACAGCTATCAATTTTGCTGTACAGAGATTTTGTAAATAGCTCAGAGAGAGGTTAGCCTTGGAATAGTTCCTAAAGGCTTTTAGTTTCACTGGATCCCCATATTTAATTTTTATTTCAAGTAATACTGCCTTATGGTTAGATCTAACAAGTGAAGATATTATATTGAATGAGGAACATCAGCCCCCCCCCCCCATGTTCATGAGTACACGGTTAAGCATATTTGTATCCCTGGTAGGGGAATGGACCAACTGTTCCAGGATGTTGGTATTAGAAATGTAGGAATTGCTGGGCCTGTGCATTAGAAGTGGTGTTGGATTTTCAGTCTATAGAGGGGTGGTTAAGATCCCTTATGAATATTGCATTGGGTTGAATGATGAATGACTCTGGCACAATGAGATGGACAGTATGGGGTTTTGGGACATGGAGGGGGACCTATAAGTTACAAGGATGTGGTATGACACCCTGTTTATGGTGAGTTGCACATGTATGAGTTCCTGTGGGTCATACACTTTAACTAGTCTGGATGTGAGACTGGTTTTAATATAGGTTCATAGGTTCATAGGTAGGTACTAGGCTATCTGCCCAAGGGCATTTATAAGCCTAGCCAGAATGTGTTGGCTTTCGCCTCCCTTTTAGATTAGTTTCCTGGGCCTCTGTCCAGCAGGGCCACTGATGTAATCCCAGGTGTATATTTATGATTTCCCATCCACTCTTCAAGATTTCTCTTGAAGAGAGTCAGTGAGGGGCTTTGCCTAACATAGATTCGGATTATATTTCAGAGCGAGGGAAGTCTGTGGTACAGGAATCTATCCCTCCAGCATGTCCTATTTATTGTTGTGTTGAGGTTTAAATCCCTAGAGCATATGGCTATAAGAGATTTGGTTTTCCTTAGGTGGAGCATGTCCATTAATTCAGGGTTTGACATGGCCTTGTACGTAAGGCAGAGGTCTCCTCTGAGGAGGCGGTAAGCAACCGAGTAAAGATGGAGTTTCTTTAGCCGGGCTGCATAGGGCATTTTTGTGAGGCCCATGATCCTCTTGGTGAGGTACTTTTGCGGTCTTTCCAGCTGTTGCAGGTGTCGAGTAAGGTACATCCCAAATGGGGCATTGTACTCTATTATGGGCCTGATGAGCAATGAGTAGAGGGGCACAATTATCTCTCTTGATCTAGATGTGAACCCTTTTGTGATTCGGTGGGCTACATAGACTGAGACTCCTCCACCTTTGGTTCTCTCCTGTGCAGCAGCTAATCTAGCAACTTTAAACCATGTCTCCTTTGCTACACAGATGTCTACACTCTCTAGGGAGAGGAAGGCTTGCAGGGAGTGGAATTTCTTGTTAAGACTTCTAGCACTGAGCAGTACCGCTTTCAGATATTCCTTCTTAGATTCAGTTAAGCTGGTAGGTTTATCAGTTTGGCATTGACTAAAATAGGCACTATGGTGTAGAAAATGTGTTTGCCAATATCCAAAAGCCTAGAGGGGATAAGTGCAGACCATCCCTGGCAAAGCAGTGTGGTCTGTCAACCATGTCCTCCCAGGCCGTCAAATATTGTACCCCCCCCCCCCCCGGATTGACACCAGAAGCTAAACTAATTGTTAAAATCAATCATTTCTGTTGGTAACATGGGATAATCCTTGGAGAAGGTAGTATGCTGCTCAATGAAGGGCATATACCTGCATGAGGCACATAATCAGTAAGTTTGGTCATGTCTTGCTTCATATAGTCATGGGAGGTACATCTCAGGTCATTAACACCCAGATAGACTATGACAGAGAAATACTGGTAACTGTGGTTCAATGACCTGAGTGCCTGTATGACTTCATGGATCCTAGCCCCAGAAAGTCAGCTAACCATGACTCTCTCCTCACTCAGTTTGGTGAGGAGGACATCAGTATGCCTCACTATAGAATCACCAATGACCAGAAAATTTGGCTATGTGCCGGATTGCCTTAAGGGCTTAGCAGTGGTGGCATTGGATACAGTGTTACTATGTGTAGCTGGTGATGTTTTAATGGAGTGTTTATGTGATGACTGAGGACTCTTTCTTTGATTGCATTGTGCAGGAGGTTTAGTGTTTTAGGAAGGTTACCTCTAAGTGCCTCAGCATAAGTAGTTTTATGTGTGGGGTATTCTCTCTATTAGAATATTACATTCCCCAGTTTACCAACTAAATAAATACATAAAATAAATAAATGATCTTCATAATTAAAGGGCTATCACAAAAAATATATCTTAATTAGCCCTTCAACCTGTTTCTAATGCTGTTCATTTTCCTGTCTTCTTGGTTACAATTTCTAAGCAATGGATGCAAATCTCTGTTCTCTATCATGTCTTCCACTTTATCAAATTCATTATCTAACAATTTCCTTGGATAAACTCAGTCTTTTCTGTTGATGTAATGCTGTTTGTAGACACGAGATGGGGCCTTAGTTGCCACATGGGTCCAACACAGAACTTTTAGGACTTCAGGGAGGTGGTTAATGTCACAAAAACATGCATGGTGGTGGGTCTCTCCTCTGCTACTTTGAAAAAGCAGATGTACTTGCCCACACATGACAGCAATATATTCAGAAATGTCTTGAATATTCTATAGGTTGATGCTTGTGAATACCTGATTTATCCCCCAGTATGTCTCTGGAGTATACTTCTCAATTGGCCAGAATTTCACAAAATGCCCAGACTTTTACCTTATACTTTTGGTATGTTCCACATAAGATTTGTAGCTTTCTGGCAAATCATTGAGGACTGAATCATTAAATAATGATAGACATCTGAGTTTCAAACTTCATATCCATCTGAAAATGCATGCTAATGCAAAACCTTTTATTCCAGTAAACTTCTAAGTTTGCAAGAGCATCATTTAAAATCTGTCTCTGATTTTGGACCTTTGTTCCTCCATTAATTTGGCTTTCTCCAGAATTATCTGTTAAGTGGTTGAGAGGCATGCACTGGAAGGTCCCTGCAACTAGAATGGTAGCAGCTACACATACCTTGCTATCCACTGGTATGCAAAGTCCACGCAGACTTAAAGTGAACATTGTGATCCATTTCTATATAATCTTATGTAAAGCATTAGGTAACACGCCTATTATGATGTTGGAAAAGTATTTCTTTTTTGTGGTTTGTATGTGCATGTTTTACTGAGTCTTACCAACAGAGAAAAGAACCTTGCACAGCCATAGCTAGTCAAATAAGCCAAACTTGAGTTTTGACAAGTATTATAACCATAAAAATAAAACATTCATAGGCCATATTTTGCCAAAGGTTATACAACTATTACATTACTCATGCAATTTTTTCTTTCTTTCTTTCTTTCTTTCTTTCTTTCTTTCTTTCTTTCTTTCTTTCTTTCTTTCTTTCTTTTTTTTCTTTCGGGTTTGGTTTTCAGTACCTCTTTTACATTTCTAGCCCTTCATAAGTAGACAAAGGAAGCAATAATACCCTTTATATAATATCTCTGTTAGAAAATAACACTCCCCAGTTTACACACTAAATAAATACATACAATAAATAAATAGCATTCATACTTAAAGGACTATAACAAAAAACATATATCAATGTGTCCTTCATCTTGTTTCTAATGTTATTCCTTTTCCTCTCTTCCTGTTTTTAATTTCTAAGCAACAGATGCAAATCTCCCTTTTCTCTATCATGTCCTCATCTTTATCAAATGCATTATCAAACAATTTCCTTGGATAACCTCAGTCTTTCAAACATTATTATTCTGAAGCCATGACCTCTTTTCTCATGTACTTAGCTGCATTTTTAATAATGTGCATTAGGAATCCTTTCTAAATGTTTTCAGTAGTATATAGGTAACTGTTATTAGTATGCAAAATGGTACTGACACTCAGTTGCTTCTTATAAATTCTGTTGCCTAGTTTGTTTGTAACAAATTCTTTAAATATACAGACTACCAAATATTAATCACCAGACTGAGACTGAAATAGGTCCAATGGGATCAGTGTTTTACCCTTGTTAACATATTCAAATAAAAATAAATAAAAGAAATTCCTTGATTACTGAAATAGACAACTATTTTAAAGGAACACACATTATCATCCATAATCTGGACAAACATCAACTACTGCACACATTTAGATTCAAAGAGAAACCATTTTTATAAAAAAGGTATGAGTAGATATAACTCAGAAGCAAGTTGAGGTCGCACAAGTACCCATCACCATACCCTTCAGCTGGTGTAACGTCAGCGAGGCAATTGCTCATCTGGAAGTAGGTGCTAGCAGCAAATTTTTAAGTTTTTTGCTTTTTGTTTTATTCTGTTTTGTTTTGTATATTGGTAGAGTTCATCACTTTTCTGCCTCTGTTTGCACTGAGGTAACTGTTTATTTGGTAGGAGGTGCTGCCAGTGTTTTCCTTGCTTTTGTATTTTTTTATTTTCTATAGAATTTTCTAACTTTTTGTTTCTGCTTACACTGAGGTCATTTATTTGTCTGGTAGTAGGTGCTAGCAGTGCTTCCTGGCTTTCTATCTTTTTTACTTTGTGAATAAAGTTTTATCTTTCTGCTTCTACTTGCACTGAGGTAATTGCTTATCTGGTGGTAATTGCCAGCAGTGTTTCCTGGCTTTCTGCCTTTTTGCTTTGAGGTAAAGTTTTCTAACTTTCTGTTTCTGCCTGCAATGAGGTAACTGTTAATTTGGTAGTTGGTGCTAGCAGTGTTTCCTGGCTTTGTTTTATTTTGTTTTATTTTGAACTTTCTGGAGGGTTGTTGATATTACTGGGGCTGTGGATGCTCCCATTCAATTTGCTAGGAGTTTGTACTTCTTAAAAATTTCTTGCCTGGGAAGAGTGGATGATCACATCTTCATGCCCTCTGATTAAGTGATTGAGTGAGGTGTAAGGAAGTGGGTAGATAAGTCTTAAGCTTTAGACTTGTTACACTTAAATTTACAAGGAATTTAAGTATATACTTTATTTGTTAATCATTCAGCGAAATATGGATTCACTAAATTTGTATGTTTTGGAAGACCTTATAAAATCAAATTATATCAAAGAATGTGTACATTGTAAAGTGTATTATAAGCAAGGTGAAGCTAATAGTTGTTCAAATTGCATTAAACTACTGGAACTTTTGAAAGTCATTGATAGAAAGTCCTTTAGTGATAATAATAATATAGATTCTTGTATATGTCATTTTAGAAAACAATTTACTACAATTTCTGAATATTTAATATACTGAAAATCTACTTATGAGTGTTTGGATTGCCATAAACCGAATGTTATTCAGAAATTATACCTGGATAACAGTGTGATTGGGAGTTTAGGTAAATCAGATTCTCCAACAAAGAAAGAAGCTAAGGGTAAGAAAAGGAAGACAGGGGAAGGCATTGTATACAAAAAAAAGAGTAAAAATACTAGATGTGACAAGGCAGAGATGTAAGTGGGTTGTGGGTGTTACTTTTGAACTCCAACTGGATTTAAGTACTATTGATGGGATAGCTGACAAAGAATATGCAAAAATAATTCTGTTGATAACCTCAGTTCAAAATAATTACATGTCTCTCTGGAAAGTGTTGATTCAAGTTCATTTGTACAAGAACATAGGCCTGTGTGTCTACACCTGGAAGTCATTTTATCTTAGAACCGAGGGGAAGTTAACGATACAAAGACTTTAAGTGACGCTAAGAATAATTGCATTGTGAATTTAGATTGTGTAACTATAGAGAATTCTCCTTCTGTTTTACTGGTACCAGAATCAGATGCATGTAATGAGAATATTACTATCTGGAGATATATTAAAAGGGTAAGTCAGACAGAACCTCATGACACATTAGATTATGGTGATGTTAAAGAAAGTGAGAAGATAACAGCTCAAGGGTTAACTGAATCACATGAAGTATTAATTTTGGGGGACCCAATACTGACATCTATAGCTCAACCTTATTTCTGCATGGAAGGTTATGAACAGCCAAATAATATAGAAAGAACTAATAGGAATATAGACAAAATACGTTATGTTACAACTTATAATAGAAATACACCTCCAAATAGAAATATTATTAAGAACAATTGGTGTATATTAAGATCTTTACCTGAGTTACATTCTATCATTGGTCACACACCTAGTTTTTACTAGAATAATTCAGCTAGCCTTAAACAGAAATTATGCTACAAAGATATGAATATTAAAGAGAACTTAAGCTAAAATAAGACTCAAACTATGCCCTCACGGTTGTAGTTGCTGTGATGTCATAAATAAAAATATTTTTTATTCATCCAGTAAGTGGTAAGGAATATAAATTTCAATGTTTTGCAACTTGCAACCGTACCCATATAGTATATCTTGCTACCTGTAAATTATGTACAGCTTTTTATATAGGTAAGTCAACTAGATGTCTAAGGGATAGAATTATTGAACATAGATCTGATACACAGAGAAATGTCATAACAAATTCCTTAGCAAAACATACCAATAAATTTGGAAATGGCCATATATATTTATTTTTATGTTGATAGACAAAGTCACTGCAAGCATAAGAAAAGGTGATATTAATAACAGAATGGAAATTAAGGAATATGAGAGGATCTTAAGAATGAATGCTGACACCTTGCCAGGCTTAACCAAAATGTTTCACTGAAACCAGTATTAAAACACATGCAAATGTGCTTGCAATAGTTGTTTTTCACTTTAAGTTTTTAATTGAATCTTAATTGGCTGTTAACCAATTAACTTTTGGGCTGTGTGTGATTATATAAGCTGACTGTTTTAACTTTTGTTATACACTGATGAAGGGTTTTGTTAACCTGAAAGCTTTGTTTGTAATAAACATTTTTTTGTGCAAGGGGTACCACTCCATCAACTGCCAGGTCATGTGCAATACCCAGGGGGTTATCCTGAGTGTGTGCTGGCAACCCTGGCAGTTATCATGACTCCCATATCTGGCACACATCACAGCTGTACCAGATGTTTGCTAGGGGAGATATCCCACAGGGCCATTTACTGGGGGATGCTTGGGAATGCCCTGGAACTGTGAATGATGACACCTATCAGAAATGCACACACACCCACGGAGGAATGCCATAATAAGGCACACGTACAAACTAGGAACATCATAGAGCATGTGTCTGGCCTTCTGAACTCATGGTTCTGGTGCCTCAATATATCTGGTGGTAGAGCCCTGCAACATACTCCAGCCACATGTGCACAGATATTCACAGTATGTGCTCTGCTACATAATCTGATCCTACAGAAACAGCTGCAGCAGCATCAACAAAGGGAAGCGATACAGAGCCCCCACCAGTGACTAGGTCAGCCCAGCCACAGTCAAGGGAGGACTTGGAGGAGGAACCCCCTGCTGATGTCCCTGTAGGCAGACATAGGCATGCTCAGTACACCCTGGCTTTGGCTAAGAGACAATGCATAGCACATTCACTGACAACCTAGGGACCTCTGGACTTACATCTTACTCCCAATCACATACATATATTAAAATTGATGCCAGGCAACTCACACATCTTGTACCTATCCATGTATTGGCTGTGTACTGCTTGCATCAGACAGAGTTAGCCCTGAAATACAGTTGTGTCAACTGCTGCATTTGCAAGGTAAGTCTGTAAACTACACAGTAGTCTACAGGATTATAATATGTCACTGTATGTGTGGATCTGGTGTATTATGCAAGTAACTATAGTGGGGTAGTTGGACAGAAATGACATCCACAGGGGACTACAGATACCCATTCCACTATCATGTTTCCATTTGTATTCAGTAGGCCTCATGCATAGAATATTCATGCATTCCTACTGCAACAGATTACTGATACATCATTCAAGGGAGATGTTAGAGAGTGGGGTTAAATGATAGTTAGACTACTGTGCATCCCAGCAGAACATGTGGTTTTGTTCCCTCACCCCAACACAGCAGTGTCCCCTTGTAAATGCTGTAACAGTAACTCACCTATGGTATATTGGCAGTTCACAAAGTCTCAGGACAGTAATATTAGAATTTGCTCTTAAATTGTATGTGTTAGGTAACTGAGGAATAGCAATTTACATATTTATGCAGGTGATTTTGTGATGAATGACCCCCTGTCTGTCAAGCAGCTTCTGTGGCTCAAAGGACTAAGGCAGTTACCTTGTGTGATGGTATTCATGGTTTTAATCTGGAAGTATCCATTTGTTTTGGATGTGAGGTAATAATAAGTTGTGTTTGACAGACTGTGACTCTGTGTGTGCAATACTATTATTAACCTCTTTCACATATTAATTTCATAAGACAATTTTAGAAAATCTTAGCCAATTTGAGTGAAGCTCAGCTGTGCAGAAACAGGGACAGATGTCATACTGTGTAGCACACAAAATCCTGGACTGCAGTACAGCTAGGTGTGGGCTGGAGTCAATTTATAGAACAGTAAGTATCTGATGTAACCAATGCGCCTCCCATTTGCTTGCTGCTTAGCAATGCAGAAACAAGCCAAAAATCACACTGTGCATGCTCATACACTTAGTTAAGCAGAGCACAAATCTATTGCTCCTCGCACAATTACTTTGAAAATATTACATGCACATATCTATAAATGTATATAGACACATACATATATATATATATATATATATATATATATATATATATATATATACACACACACACACACACACACACACACACACACACACACACACACACGTATATGTGTGTATATAAATATATATATATATATATATATATTCATATATATACATATCACTATCTCTTTCTCTCCCTATATATGTATATATATATATATATATATATATATATATATATATATATATATATATAAAGAAAAGTCTTTTGGCTTTTCCCGGTTAGTTGTCGCCACAGTGGAACTCCTGTCTACTCATGATTGGCAGTGAATTTTTACAGTGCAGAGTTGCCAGCCTGAAGCCCCACCTTCAAAGAGAGCATGGCCATTTAGGCTCGCACATGCCTGCATGTCTTTAACGTCAATCGACCGCGGGGAGGACATGCAGACTCCACACAGAAGGCACTCCAGCCGAGAATCAAACGGGAGAACGTCTTGCTGTGAGGTGACAATGCTAACTGCTGCACCACTGTGGCTTATATATATATATATATATATATATATATATATATTTGTGTGTGTGTGTACATATACATTTCTGTCACTCACTATATATCTATATATATATATATATATATATATATATATATATATATATATATATATATATATATATATATATATATATATATATATATATATATATATATATATATATATATACTCGTGTGTGTGTACATATACATTTCTGTCACTCACTCACTCTATATATATATATATATATATATATATATATATATATATATATATATATATCCCTGTGATATACATAAATATATCTGTACATATGTGTGTGTATGTCTGTATTGCCCTACATACACAGATTATGGTGAGTAAAGTTGCACTATAGCACATATATAATGTTGGTCAAAGGACCAAAAGTAAGGGCTCAACAATTGATAGTGCACTTACAACCCCCTGTGCCTGCTGGATGTCAACACACATACATTGACAAGTAAACAACTTGCATAATGAGTAATGTTGTGTACTCATGCCTTGATGAAGCAAATTGTTTTTGGCCACAGGCTTGCCCATCCAAATGCAAACAGACACATATGCCCAAAACGGCTACTGTTGTCACATAGCTAAGATAAAACTGTTATCTGACTACTAGGCTACTTTATGCAGATGCCAGTAAGAAGCAATGTCACTCTACAGGCCTCACATGCTGTTCAACACAGAGCTTGTTTATGCCCTTTATGATTAGTTAATTTGCAGTCATCTATAATGTAGGCTTGAGCCATGGTGCGTGTGTTAAATACTATGATCTATAGTGTGTAATACTAGATTGGTAGGGGTTCTAATCTCATTACATCCCACTTGATGTGTTTGTGTGTGTATGTGCATCTCCCTACAAAACAAATATGATTACCAAACTGCAATGGTTCTGCATTTTTTGACCCTTGCAGTTAATGCAGGCCTCCAAACTGCTGTCTTCCACAAGGCCTGCTGATGTCATCTACCATAAGACTACCTACAGCCATGTTAATGTCAGACTTGAGCCATGGCATATGTGTTATCTATTGTGATCTGCAGTATGTCAGACTAGATAGGGAGAGGGTCTAATCTCACTCCAGCCCACTTGGTCTTTTTGGTGTATATGTGCATCGCCCTACACAACAAGTGTAAATCCTGCACTGACTTCCAAACTACAATGGTTCTGTGCTTTTTGGCCCTTGCAACTGATGCAGGCATCCAAACTCCTGTCCTTCACAAGGCCTGCTGATGTCATCTACCATAAGACTACCTAAAGCCATGCTAATGTTAGACTTGAACTAAGGAGCGTGTGTTAAGTACTGTGATCTGTAGTGTGTAAAACTAGATAAATAGGGGTTCTAATCTCATTCCCGCCCACTTGATGTGTTTGTGTGTGTATGTGTATATCCCTACAAAACAAATATGATTACCAAACTGCAATGGTTCTCCACTTTTTGACCCTTGCAGTTAATGCAGGCCTCCAAACTCCCGTTTTCCACAAGGCCTGCTGATGTCATCTACCATAGGACTACCTAAAGCCATGCTAATGCCAGACTTGAGCTATGAAGCATGCATTAAGTACTGTGATCTGTAGTGTGTAAGACTAGATAAATAGGGGGTCTAATCTGATTCCAGCCCACTTGGTACATTTGTGCGTGAATATGCATCTCCCTACACAAGTGTGAATGCAACACTGACTTCCAAACTGCAAAGATTTTGTGCTTGTTGGCCCTTGCAGTTGATGCAGCCTGTAAACTCCTGTCCTCTACAAGGCCTGTTGATATCATCTACCATAAGACTACCTAAAGCCATATTAATGTGAGACTTAAGCCATAGTGCATGAATTAAGTACTGTGATTTGTAGTGTGTAAGACTAGACAGGTAGGGATTCTAGTCTCACTCCAGCCAACTTGGACTGTGTGTATGCTGTGTAGTGTTCTGTAAACATAAATTTGTAGTGATACTATTCTAACTGTAGCCAAGCTGGCATGTGTGGATGTTAGTCAGAGCATTTTACATCAGCTTATGGGATCATAGTTTCATTAGAATTTTCTAGGCTAATGGCCCTAGTGCCCTTACAGTCTTAGCCACATTCTTACCATTATTTACATGATCAGTACCTATTTCTCCTGTCCAAGAGGGACACAGGCAGAACCCCCATGGTGAAATTATGGTCACCCATCCAATCGTACAGATTGTATCTGAAGAGGGCAAATGACATGCTCTGTTTGACATGAAGTGGGAGTCTGTTCTCAAGGTTTGTTAAAGTCTGGTAGGCAAATCTCTTCCTCCAACAGGTTTTATTAATGTCGCATACCAGGTTAAGGTCTTTACTGCGAGTAACCCATGTACCATTTAGCTTATGGATATGCAGCATTTCCAATAAAGTAGGGTCAGAGATTGCCTTGTATGCAAGGCAGAGATCACCTCTGAATAATATGTATGACACAGACTAAAGTAACAGTGATTTCAGATGATTCCCATAGGACAGATGCTGAAGACTTGAATTTTCCTTGTGATGAACCTTTGTGGTCTCTCCAATTGCTGCTGGTGCTTGGAAAGGTTCATAACAAAAGGGCCATTGCACCCAATTATTGGCCTGATGAGGGAAGGGTACGTGGAGGTTATAACTACTTCTTTTTCTGGAGACAATTCCCTCACTTATGACATGAGCAAGACAGAATGCCCTTCCTACTAAGGTAGATAGCTGTAAACCTATGTGCCCAGGTCTCTCACCCCTTAGTATATACTTAAGGTGTTGCTATTGATGTGGTACTTAGCAGGAACTTTGCTGTTACCAAAAGGAATGATAATAATATATATATATATATATATATATATATATATATATATATATATATATATATATATATATATATTTGCATGGAGTTTAAAGCTATGACTTTGGCAACAATCATTTGTTCATGTAAGACCCTCTTGTAGGATGTTGACATAATTTGGAGAGTCTATGACTGCTCCCAGTTTGCAGGCATCAGCAAACTTTGTCAGCCACAGACATTCACTTTGTGCTGTTAATTCATAGAAATGAATTCCAAACAGTAGAGGACCCAGGACTGAACCCTGTGGAACACCACTGGTTACAGCTCTGCTATTGGAGGTGAATTTCCCTATTTTGACCATATGAGTTCTATCAGTGAGCCAGTTAGTGACCCCTCTAATGATATAAGGATTGATGCCTAGTTGAGTGGGTTTGTCAGTGATGTCTGAGTAGGGGATAGTGTCAAATGGCTTGGCTAAGTCCAGGTGGTTCTATGCACAGATTTCTCCTCATCCAGGTCCTTGGTGACTGCCTCAAATATGTCTACCAGGTTTAACAGGCATAATCTCTCTTTGACAAATCCAAACTGTGGAGGGACAACTGTTTGTAGATTATCTATATCTTTGTTGATAAGGTCCATGATGATTTGCCCCATGGCCTTGCAGATATAGCTAGTTAGGCTAATAGGTCTATAGTTCCCAGGGTCAGTGGAAGCACCACTTTTGTGCAAGAAAATAATGGTGGCCGTTTTACAGTCAGCTGGGATGCAGCTAGTGGTTACACTATGATTGCAAAGAGTTCCCAATGGTGTTACTAATCCATGTTGGAGCCCATGTAAGATGCAGCCTGAGATGTTATCAGGTCCCATAGATGTTGTGCTTTTGTCCTTAGCAAGGCCATTTATGACCTGCTCTTTATAGATACAAGTTATGGGGCAGGTCATAGGGATGTCATGTGGTACGTGTGATGGGGACAAGGGAGTGAAGTTTTCATGGAACCTGTTGGCCAACAGGTTAGCTATGTCTACAGGCTCAGTATATGTGATATCATTAACTATGGGTTCGGCAACAGTCTGGGCCATTCCTTTTAGGTTACACATGTAACTACAGCATGCCTTATGGTGGTCATTTGTGGAGGAGGCTAACTTGGTCCTATACTTTGTTTTGCAGGACTTTACAACAACACTTATTTGCTTGTTTAAGCTGGGGAGGGATTGTTTCCAGTTAACAGGGGCTCCCTCCCTCCTACTCTTAGACAGCAATGTCTACCTCTAATTGTAAAGTCTGTTCATGGCAGTTGTCCACCAGGCAGGTTTGCTGTGCCATGAGGAGCTTGTTTTGCTCCTGTTAGGTTCAGCCAGGTCAATGCAGTTATACAGTTGCTTGTATAAAGCATTGCTGTAGAGGTCTGCATAGTTGCCAATTCCATCTGAGGGGGGAGGAGCACTGAAACTATTTATACCATCCCATAGGAGGTTATAATCCACTTTGGTGAAGGTTATTAGTTTATTTTCTGCAGGGGGGTGTCAGGTGTGATACTTACTTTGAATGAGACCGATTTGTGGTCAGATCTCAACAGGGAAGACCTCACAGTGGGGGTGCTACAGTGGTTCCCCCATATCGTTAAGCACCCAATCCAGTATGTTGGCTCCCCTTGTGGGGATGTCAACCCGCTGGTCCAGGGCATTGTAGTTAATGAAGGTGAATAACCTTTGGGCAAGTGAGTTTGAGCATGAGTAATCTATCCAGTTGGTGGGTAGTTAAAGTCACCCAAAACCATGTTGTTTGGATGCATCTTGATAGACTCAAGTAGATCCAAATAAGCACAGTGAGTGTCCTGATTCATGGAGGTGCTCCTGTAGCTAGCCATGACTTGATTAGGTGCCCTACAAGCCATCAATAAGGGTTCCTATTAAGTCAGTGAATGCTTGAAATTACAAACGCTGCTTAATCAACCTTGTTTGAGCAAAATGGCAAAATTCTGAAAGCATGGAACAGCGATTTTTTTTCCTAGGGAGAAAAATCACTGGGCCATTTTTGGGACTTTGCCATTTCCTCCACTGTGGTGCGATCTCAGAGTTGGTATATTTAAGTAGGGGGTGTGGGGGTGCATAGCCCCCCACATTGGGGGGGGTGGGCAAAGCCCCCCCCCACTTTATTTTGTGTTTTTTTTTTTTTTTTTTTTTAATGGATCAGCGATTGTTTTCCCCTGGGAAAATAATTGCTGATCTGTTTGTTCGGTATTTTGTGTTTTCGTGGAATTTGGGTATATTATATAGCGTTCACAATTTTGACCATTCGTTTATATAATATAGACCCGTCAATAACACCTGAAGTGTTTCCAGAGAATCATACTGTTTAACCAATCTGGATGTGTACACATCCTTAATGACATTTATAAACTGCCTCCATTACTTTGCACGCCTCAAGCTTGAGGTCTGAATGTGTGGAATGAGGTGTAGCCTGTTATGGCTGTGGTACTCTCCACAGCTTTGAACCAGGTGTCTGTGACTGTACAAATATCTGCATCTTCCAAGATGGGGACAGCTTCCAGTGAGTGGAGTTTTGTGCTGACATTCCTAGCATTTAGTAGCATAACCTTGATGTTGATTGTAGATGGGTTTTTCTCACTGGGAATTTTTTTTCCTGGAGACGTTACCTAAAAGGCACACTATGCGGGTGGAAACAGCCTCGGCCTGTAACTGAAATCCCAGGGCTGACAGATGAAGACCATCTCTGGCAAAACATTGAGGTCTGTTGAGGATGTAATCCCAAGTTGACAGATATCGGATCCCCTTACAATGACGTCACATGC
Organism: Protopterus annectens; assembly: GCF_019279795.1. Classification (NCBI taxonomy): domain Eukaryota; kingdom Metazoa; phylum Chordata; order Ceratodontiformes; family Protopteridae; genus Protopterus; species Protopterus annectens. The sequence goes on along the minus strand of NC_056735.1, from coordinate 630,882,872 downwards.
TAAGACAATTATTGAAGTCAATCTTTTTATATTTGTATAAGACATCATCCTAGGTGAAGGTAAAATACAGCTGAAGGCCAAGGGCATACCTACCTGAGACACATAGCCCGTGAGCTCAGTCATGTCTCTGTGTACAGTACAGAGAGGTATGTTTCAAGTCATACACACCAACAGGTACTATGGCATAGTCATAACAGTACCTGTTGCTGACAGACTTCATTGCATATGTAATATGGCATATCCTGGCACCTCACAGACAGCTGACCATGACCTTTCCCTTATGTAGCCTGGCGAGATGAACATCAATGTGTCACATGATGTAATCACCTATGACTAATATGTTTGATTTTGTGTTTTACCTTAAGTGTTTGACTGGTGAAACAGTGGTGCATGAGCTATTTTGTGTACTGTGTTCTGCAGAGGTATGATTATGTATAGCATGTTTGTGTTTGGGTTTCTGAGGTGTCTGGTGTTTACGTATGTTTCTGGTAAGGACCTCCACACATGTAGGCATGTCTGATGTGGGTTTGGGTGGAGCAGGAGGTGAGGTGTGCATGTTGGCAACCCACTCATCATCATATGTACTCACTGGTTTGTGAGAGACCATAGATTCAAGGTTTGTAATATAGTTGCATCTCTCACACGTTGTGTTTGTGTGGAGTAGGAGTAGAGGGTTGGGGATGCTTTCCACATCTTGTCAACAGTCAGTGATAATGCGATTAGCAAAAGATTATTGCTTGTGTCTATTCCACAACAGGTCATGGTTAGGCAGTGGCTTGACAGATGCTTAAATGTAACATATCACCTTTATGTTGTCATCCTAAGGTAAAACAGTACCTGACAGTGTGGCATAACATGGTAGATTGAGTATGCTGCTCTGCCAGGCATGTGGTACTTGCACAAATCATTATCCTGTTATCAGGTAGGGTCGCAACAGCATACCTACAAATGTGACAATGTACAACTCCAGCAAAGTAAGAGTCATGCTGCTACACCCTTGGGGTTCACAGCCTCAAACACACTGTTTGAAGGCACTCTTTGCAGTGAAGCTGTGGTTGTCTGTGCATGCACAGAATACTTGTTCAACTTTGCAGTCATTACTTTGGCCTTGCAAGTCTACAATGCCTGTCAAGCAGCCAGACAGCAAATGGATGTCATGTGAAATGATGTGGGAACACAGTTTTGTGTTCTGGGAACATAAATGTGCAGTATGAAATACTCAGGACATATGGGAGGGACAAACACATTGGTCAAAGGTGGCCACTCCTCTGCAGTAGGGCTCACATCCATGTCACACAGATGTCCACCATTATGCTGTTGAAGGGCAGGCTGTAAGAATTGCTATGAAACTGTCACCTGACATGGATCTCTGCCAATTTGGAGCTTGCTAGAGAAATCTTGGACATCTGTGTCACCTGACATTGAACATTATATTGTGATGCAGCAGCTGTCCTCTTAATCACCATGAGGTCAATACCCTAGTCAAATCCGATGAGTCTCGGAACCCAAGTCATAATACATGCAAAAGTGAAATGATTGGCCTGGTTGCCAATCACAGCATCTACCTGGAAAAGACTACGACAAGCCTACAGAGAGTGAGACAGGTGTGTGGCTCAACAAACAGGCTGTGGCCTGCTTCTTATCTTGAGGTTGGTGCTAATGTTTTGCTTCTGGTGAGAGGAAAAGAATAGGAGTTTTGTATCCCAGCAGAGTGAGACCGTGGTGAGACCAACAGTAGTAGTAGCCAGGCAGCAGCAATTCAGGTGACTCCCCTCTTTTCAGCATTCTTCACAAGGTAATTGCTTGCTTTCAGTAAGCACTGCTTGATTAGTGTCTAACTGCAGAATAACTGTATAAATACTTTATCCTTACCTTTACAAGGTGTATGTATTATTTTTCCCCTCCAATGTTTGGCAGTGCTCTGTACAGACTCAGACACCTTGGGTGACAATTTTCTTGGAAACCATGATGGAATTAACTCCAATACCAAGTTGCACACAGGGCAACCAGCAGGCAGTGACAAGCACTGTCCTCAGAAGTCTCAATAGTCTGATGTTTAAAGCCATGGAAAGAATATCATAGAAATGATCAATAAAGATGTAGTACACCTACAGATACTGAATCAAACCCAGTTTGGTTTTGTCATGAGCAGATCATGCCTAACTACTTGGTGGACTTATTTGGGTGGTAACCACAGCAATGGGTGAGGGGAAAAATGATTCACTCCATCTACCATGGCCTGACAATGCATTTGACACCATGAGGCCATCAGGCATTGTTGAAAAGCTCTAGAGGTTAGGTGCACACTAGTATGTCAGCTGTTGGATAGCCAAGTTGCTGAAAGACAGGATCCAGGACATTAACATTGGGGAGTCAACCTCTACAATTATGCCAGTCACCGCTGGACTCCCTCACAAATCATTCCTCAGACTGCTCCTTTTAGGCATTTGCTTATATGCAGTCATGGCCACTGTCAGTGGTTTCTATGACTAAATTTGCAGGTGATTTCAAATTAGGAACTGTCACTGAATTTCACACTGACACAAAAGTTATCTAGGATGGGCTGACACAGATATGCTGTTGTTGTCAGAGTCATGGACTAACAATAAATGCAAAGAAATGCACAATACTATCTTTTGGTAAGCCATCCATCCATGGTAAATATCGTACTGACCGCAGACCTCCGGCAGTTGACTCAGTAGTCAGGGACTTATGGACACATGGATGGTGATCTAGCCTTTGACTGTTGTGGCTCTGTCATATTTGGGAATTCATTTTATGTTGCACAACAGATAAACAAAGGTATGGCATGTAAATCCAAGGAAGTCATTGTTCCACTATTTTCGGCATTCATCAGACCTATCATTGAGTGCAATGCCACCTTTGGTATGTAACTAACCAGGCATATCTGAGAACTGTAACATCCACAGAGGTTCCACACTAAACCACTACATGGTGTACTTAACATGTCCTATGCAGACCTCATCAAGGCCCTAACTATGTATTCTGTCTCCTAAATCCTTTGGAGGGGAGGTGTACGCCTGCCATGCAGGGTGGTGTCAGACCCCACTGTGTACCTCCTGCATATCCAAGAAAGGACTAGCATGAGAATTACCTGTTCTACACACTGACACCTTGTCTGTGGTATAGATAGAACATGCTGGAGAGACAGGTATGTAAATCAGAGACTACACCCTATATGCAGCAGGCTCCCCATCCATGTGAAGCAGAATTCTGCCCTAATACAAATCAAGTGCAAGTTACACAATTAGATGGGGAACAGGACAATCATACCTGGTTTAGGACCAATGTCTCTAATGGACACAGGGAAACTGTAGATGGTTCATCTCCCACTCCCTGGCATGTAGATGTCTCAGCTCCCAAAACCCTGCTTACACATATCAAGGGTATCAGACCTTGTCAGAGTTTAGGGATGCATGGCTAGACTGAAAGAAGCCCTTGTTTTTGTTAGCCTATTATACACATATGATCCTATGGACCCATGCAGCTATACTGTTTTACCTTTCTGAAGACTTCGTTCTTCTGTGCTGACATTCAATCCTGTGCTCTGGCGTTGATGGGTTTAATGTATCTGTGAATCCATAGGTGTGTTTTACACAATCCTGAAAGTGAAACGTAGACATTTACATGAGACACCTTTCATTGTGTGAATACACAGCCATTAGAACAGCATCCAATGTAACGTACACAAATTATTATGTTATACTCATTATAAATGGCAATGTAAAATATCTGTAAATGACCAGTACAAGTAACATGTCAAAAGCAACAAATAGATATTAATGTAGATAGTCACTCTGTGCATCAGATACATAGTATTATTTCCCTACATTGATGAGAAGGATGACAGGGATGTGGCACAGGTATCATCACTTGCACAGGGTGTTGTGTGGGGTGCAGGAGGCCTAAGCTGACCCAATAGGTTGGCAAGTGTGTGTGTGTGAGTCAGGAAGGGGAGCAGGCAAGATGGACCATGTAAATGTGGTGTGTGTGTGTCTGAAGGGGACCTGAATGTGACAGTGGTGTGTGTCTGCATAAACACAGCCAAGATGAGTGCTAGCCCTACGTATTTGTATGCTGGACAGCTTTGTCCTGTGCATAGTAGAGCTGACAGTTCATTATCTCTGTCCCCGAACATGAGAACTGGCTCTGCCAGGAGTTGCACTGGCACCTTCACGTCCAAAGTAAGATGCTGGGCTACTACCTGAGGGTGACTGCTGTCTGCTGGGAATTTGTCCTTCATGGGAATGCCCAGGACCATGAGTCCATAGCCTGCTATGTCTTGGTGTGGACAGTACACTCCCCTCTGGAGCACTGGATGTACTGCCACTATGGGAGCGTAATTATGCACGGCTACGTGGACTCTCAGCAAATGTAGTTGCTGACCTACATCCATAAGGCTGATGCTCAACTCCAACCAGACGTTCCATCACAGACAATGTGTGTTTCAAGACAGATAGTGTGCGATCTGTCTCAGACCAATGTCTTTCCACTGCATTATTCAATCATTCCAGGGTATCAGCAAAGCAGTGGAGGCAGTCACAGATGTCAGACTGTGCTGCATCCATAACCCTAAGCATTCATCGGGAGTTCCTTTCTGAACATGCTTATGCCTCCATGATGGCCCTAAACATACGCTGAGTGACACCTGATGAGACACCTGCAACAGGTGGTGGAGGGAGAGCAGGCCTCCTACGAGGATCCCTCTCAGTCCACCTGTGTGGAATCTTGCCAACTGTTTGGCTATGTCCAGTGTCAACAGTCACTGCAGCTACAGTACCCACACTTCCTTGTTCAATGTCCCCACCTTCCAACTGTCCAATATCTGTGGCTACAGGGGACTGTGTATGTGTAGGCATACTGGCCGTGTACAGTGATAATAAGAGCGGATGAGGGATGTAAATCTCTGTTACAGATTCAGCCCCTGCGACCCCCAGCAGTGCCTCACTTTGGCCACTATCATTATCAGAGTCTGAAGAGACACTGACATCAGGTTGTGAAGGAGACAGAGACCACCCCCCCCCCCGGTCACCTGTGATAAGAAAGGAAAAAGCAGTACATTAATATCTGCACTATTATGCTCTGCAGTACTATGTTGCAATATATGTAAAGCTATGTACACTGTTGTCACTATTACAGACCTGTTTAAAACCCAACCTCATATAGTAGGACATGAGAACATTATTTTCTAACCCAAATCTGTAATTATTGGAAAATAAAAATTATTTAAACTAGAATTTCATGAGCAAAACATAACTTATGTACACTGTTGACATTCTGCAGAACTCTGCAATCAATCTGTAATGTCCTGACAATACTGTCAAATCAATCTCTGTGGTAACACCTACAAGGCATAGGTATGACCCTAAACTGTGCACAGTCAGAAAATATCTGTACATCTGGTAATCATGCAGACAGTACACCAATCCAGCTAGCAGGCCTGGGATGACAATTTAGCTAATATCTTGAACTAAATCTACATCTTTGACAATACTGTTTTGTGCTTACCAGCAGCAGGAGCATGGCCTCTTCCTATTCCTGATGGTCCTGAAAAAAAATTGAGGGAGAGGTAATATAAACAGCACCACATGTCATAGTAAAATATTGGTAACACATCCAAATATCTCCCATTTATAGTAGCTGCTATGTTAACATGTATGTGGATCACAATCTGTGCATGAGCTTAAAACTGCAGCTAACCTCCTTCCCCCAATCTCATGAAACACCTGACATCCACGAAAAACTTTGTACACTCTGACACACTAAATGCTATAGTATTCCAATGCTGATCCAACTAAGCATATATGGATGCTCCTCTTGAGTGGAAACAGTGACACCCACATCCATGACATATTTGGTGATGGATGCCTGGGAGCTGTCCTGTTTTGCAAGTTTCACCAGGAATTCTTCTGTGGCTGACAGAGGTTGTTCTGCTGCAGACCCACCACCTGTGACTTGACAATCCCTAGCCATTTCCACTGCCCATCTGCATGCTGAGTCGAACATACCTGTGGCACGGTGTCACACCTGCTCATATGTATGATTCTGGTGACCCACAGCATTAATGTTATGCACCAGTTTATCCCACAAAGCTTTTTGCCTTTGTTTATTTGCCCTCCCCCTGGACAGCAGGACTTGGTAGTGTTGTCTCAAGGCCTCAATGATGAGGTCATTTTCTGCCTCAATGAAAGGTGGCCAGAATCTGGCATGCATGATATCTCCTGAAATACAAATAAATGAGAATACATGACAGGATCACATACGTGGGAGTACAGTATGTAGAGATACAGCAATAAAGGAAGGTTATCAGTATTCCTTGCTTGATTAACATCTCATATTCAACAGTGTGCCAAACATACAAAGGGTGTGGACCCAACTAGGATAGTGGCAATAGTGACCTATTCCTGTTTGTGCCATGACAGATACTCACATATGATCACATACCCAACACAGGAGTCCTTTGTAGTGTGCCCCATAGCAGGACCCCACCCCCATAACATATGTATAAACAACAGTGCCAACCAAATAGCAGTGTAGTATTACAATTGCTAACAAAGGAAGTATCCAGGAGACCTGTGTACCTAGTTATCACACATCATTATATACTTGTTGTACTCTACATCCTCTGTAGGTGTAACACAGATGCTGATCAATGGCATGTCATCAATATAGTTCTAAGGAAGGCTTACTGATATAATCTCCATTCCTCCTAAGTATATTCAAACATACACATCATGTTGAAAACAAAACGGTTACATGCCTGATGGAGTAAATACTCCTCTGTTGAAAGATACAGATATATAAGTAGTGTGCCAATGAGTTAACCATAGAAACTAACTCTCATACACAATGATCCCCTTAGCTAGAAGTTTGCCTTTTTAAGATGATTGCCTCTGAACCAATCTGTAGTTCAGGAATGCTAAATGCAGCATACACAGCTGATTTGCAATATAATCAGCCAATCTCATGCAACTATTCAACAAGATATAAGGCCTCAATGTAGATTCCATCTCCTTTATCATATTTTGGGGTGGAAAATTCTGAGGTAAAGATACTACATCAGCACAGACAGAATGTCTGTAGCAGCTACTTATTACATACAGATGTATGTGTGCTACAGACTGAAGCTGCTGCTACTGCTGCAGGCAATAAGCATAGTCAGAGAGGCTGCAGAATGTGGAGGACAGCAACACTTATGAGTAATGGTGGGATTTGTGGCAGCCTTGGTGTGCAGTCAGAGCCTGATTGAGGAAACCCATCCCACTAGACATTGAGGTATGTGTTTAAGGCAAGTATGTTAGGCAAAGGTATCATTAACAGAGTAAAAGGCAACATGGTTGGTGTGTCCTAAAACAAGGTAGGGAGTACATTTACCATTATGTCAACCATTTATGACAACTGCCAAGTCATGTGTTATGTCATGGTAGTCATCTGGAATGTGTGTGCTGGCAACCCTTGCGTCTAGCATGACCTCCATATGTGTATGTTACTTGTGCAGTTGTGGTGGTCTGTAATATCAGTAGCAAATCAGTGTGTGTGCGCTGCTGTCTGATATTACCAGGCCTCATTTGAAATGCATACTTCAAAATCCTCTGTGAATTCATACTGATGCCTGACCTGACATTCTATGCATTTTCTAATTTTGTAATAGGAATAGTTTAACTGTGGTCCTATCTGTAGGCCTTTGACTGCCATTATTGATAAGCAGACATTCCATTTGTACTGCTTTGGGTGAATAAATAGGGTATGAGACAGTCATACATATCAGAATTTATAATGGTGATGTCACATACATGTATTTTAAATGCTAGACACCACTGAATTTAAACCCAGGACCATGTGGACCAAAAATTAATGTTTTCAAATCATTTAACAGATTGAGCTACTGAGTCACTATTACAGCAGGTGTATTTGTAAATGTTGTTGATATAATTGCACCCTCATCTGCTGTTATATACCTCACTTACATCTGTTATTATGTGTATGGCTTTACAGTGATGGATTTCTCTACCAGAGTCCCAATTAAACTCCTATTTTTCCATTAATCTTTTACCAGAATGTATTTTTACATGTTGTAGACATAACTGAACACTTACCTTCTGTTGCAGACTTTACTTACATCTATTATTATTATGTGTATGGCTTTATAGTGATGGATTTCTCTTCCAGAGTGCCAGTTAAACTGCTATTTTTTCCATTAATCATTCAGCAGGTGTATTTTTATATGTTGAAGATATAATTGGACACTTACCTGCTTTTAAATACCTCACTTACATCTATTATTATGTGTATGGCTTTTTAGTGATGTATTTCTCTACCAGAATCCTAGTTACACTCCCATTTTTCCATTAATCTTTTAACAGATTGGCGCGATGCACAGCATGGCTTAAACACACTTAATGATGGGAAAATGACAGATATGTTTTGCTTAAAACACCTATGTTAGTTAATTGGCTGGGTGGCTTGGTGGGTTGCTGCACTGTTTTTCAGGTGCAATGGTCCTGGGATTAAAACAGGGTGCAGGTGTAATTTTTGAACATGATTACTATGTTTTCAAATACATATATCAATATACCACCATTTAGCATAGCTTAGCAATGCTGGTTGTAGTGCAGCGTCATACAAAATGTTTTTAAAGAGATGAAAAATGGAGAGCTAGGACAGTGGTGAAATGGAATGCAAGAAGGGGGAAAAACATAATGAAAGGCAGGTAGGTATGTTCAGGAAGGGTGTAGGAAAGAACCATAGCTCTCCATTTCTTCAACAGCAACAACTGTGCACTTTAACATTTTTTTTTTTTGCTGAATTTGGACTATCACCCCAGAGAGAGGGGTGACGACAACATAAGTGCATTGTCAAGCCAGTTGGTCCAAATTAAATGTGTTCATTGGACACGTGTGAAATGGAGAGCTATGTATGGGATGATATTTTTTGGGGGGCGGAAGATGCCCGTTTTTTTTTTTTTTTTTAAGCTGAGAGTAGAATGTTGGGAAGGAACATAGGTATGTGTTTAAGCCATAGACATGATGTCTTTCCTTCACCTGTGACTTGCTTGTGATAAAAAAAAAAATTAATGTAGCTTAAAGTGCCGACTATCAGAATACCGATTTTACTGTAGAAAATAGTGTTGTAGTGTTTCTAAATGTGGATATGTCTCTCTACATTTTTATGTGAAGTATTTAAAGCAATATGATGGATGTTTTGTGCTCTCCTGGTAGTAATGGCAGTGTGTACAGTACTGTAAGGGAAGTAAAATGCATATGCCCTTTTCCCCACTGTAGTGTGATCCTGGAGTTAGCATATGTAGTTGGGGGGTAGTGGGGTGCAGACCCAACCTAGTTTGGTTTATATGTCTATTTTTCTGTTAAGATGGTAATAGAGTGCTTTTTACGTTTTGGAAAGAGTTAATGGTTGGTGCTGTAAGTGTGCATGTCTATGGCTTAAAATTCCATATTTTGAAATTCAGCATTGTAAGCTTTCAGTATAATGAGACTCAGTCAAATGAGTTTTCAGTATTTTGGAAATTAGGTATTGTGGTCGCAATCAAATGAAATTCAGTATTTTGAGTTTTCAGTCATGTGAAATATATATATATATATATATATATATATATATGTATATATGTGTGTGTGTGTGTGTGTGTGTGTGTGTGTGTGTGTGTGTGTGTGTGTGTGTGTGTGTGTGTGTGTGTGTGTGTGTGTGTGTGTGTGTGTGTGTGTGTGTGTGTGTGTGTGTGTGTGTGTGTGTGTGTGTGTGTGTGTGTGTGTGTGTGTGTGTGTGTGATGATATGAGATAGCTCCAGCTGTGCCAGAGAAAGTAGGGCCATGCATGTGTAACAGATGCCAGCATAGCTAGCTGGAATTTTGTAAAGAATTATATGTCATTTGAATACCAAGCTGATTTGTACAGATGCTTGTGTTAAAAATATATCAACAGTGGGTCCTGACAGACAGAAAAGAAATATACATGCATGTCAGACTGTATTGTAACTGATGAAATGTATATACGTTAACAGAGGATGCTGAAATGGAAGGGGTTAAGCTCAGCCAGCTAACCTTAAGAAAAATAGCTTGAAATTAAATGACTTGGTTTAGGCCATAAAGATTTTATCTCACAAGCCTGATTGCAGCTAGAGATGCAATGTCTGGTCTGGGATCCTGCTCTTATTATCCTTAGTGGTAAACTAATTGCTATCCTGGGGTGCCAGAGAATAGCTAGTTAGTCTCTATTATAAGGATGAAAGTATTGGAATTATTTTAAAGTCTCTATATGCTGGAATAAGTCTTAGCAGGGTTCTAGATATGTATTGTGAAACAGCTGTGCTAGATTCTAGCTCAATTTCCAGTAAGGCAGTAGTGTAGGAACCACAGAATCAGGCAACCAGATGTGATGTCATCCTGTAGCCAGCACTGAAATTGTGTTTAGATATTAGTGAGAGATGTGATAGTGTCACTCAGCACTTTGTTATTGGAACTTACAACAAAGACACTCATCCACTTCATCTTGCCTTGCTCTAGTAAATAACCAGAGAATAGTAATTCTTCAGGCAATTAGAAAAATATAGTGAGACTAGTTAAATATTATTTTTCTGTATCTGTCTGAGTCTTTCCATCTGTGATATTTTTTTATATTTCCTGTGAATTGAAACTCTTGTGTTTATTGTAAATAGATATTCAATATTTTCATGTTTTCTAATCTATTATTTTGCATTAAATCTATGTATACCTTTCATTGTGGCTGGTATTTTAGAAAATATTTTAACACTTGAGAGTAATTGCATTCATTTGGTGGCACTATGGCTTCATGTTCTTGAAAGTCTTGCAGCTAGGTTAATACTACCATTTGTATAAGTATTAATTTTACTAAGAGTAATTGGGTACCCTGGTAAGTGCCTTAAAGTAGCTGGCTGATGGCAGTGAATCTCCCTTATATTCTGGGTGGAGGTGGCAGAGCTGGTAAATTTGTGCCAGCCTTTTCCAGGTGTGTGTGTGTGTGTGTGTGTGTGTGTGTGTGTGTGTGTGTGTGTGTGTGTGTGTGCACGCGTGCGCGTGTGTGTGTGTGTGTGTGTGTGTGTGTGTGTGTGTGTGTGTGTGTGTGTGTGTGTAAATAAATCTCAAAGAGTGTGTGTGTCAGCTACTTGCAATAGGGACACAGCGCACTGGTTTCTGCAGAGAGAAAGGTGGAGTCGTATTTGGGTTCTGGAGAGGAAAACACAGCCCCAAGATTGGAGTGTGGTCCCTATGTGCTCTTAAGGGAAATTGTACTTGGAGCAGAGAGCTACATCTGAAAATACTGTATGTATCTATTTTTCTTCTAAGTGAATGTTCCTCACTGGTGTCAGTGGTGAGGAATGAGGCCCCTTGGTTGCTGGCCCAGTATGTCACAATACACATACATACATACATAAATATGTACAAATATGTATATATTTCTGTGAGAGTGTGTGTATGTATACAGTATTTTTGTTCTATATACATATAGTCTAAAACTCTGAATGCCAGTATTTTTATTCTATTGCTAAAAGAAAAATCTACAAAGTCTGGATAAATTTAATTTCTGCACTAGCTTGGGCCTGTAAATAACTTGCAAAAAAATTTGGAAAATTTGTGTTATGAGCCAGATTTGCATTAAAACTAAGACTAAGTACTGAGTTGTTTTGCGTTTCCACTGCTTTCATAAATAAGCATTTCAATAAGAAAATCGAAGTTCATATTGAAAGCAAAATGGTTCCAGTGAATAATTATTTTGCTTAAGTGGATGGAAAAACTGTCATCAACTGTTTCTATGTGTTCTATTTGTTGCAAGAAAAGTATCAAAAGCCTGAACTGGATTAGCACCATTATAACTACTGTAAGGCAGGCATTCCCAAATTTTGATATATATATATATATATATATATATATATATATATATATATATATATATATATATATATATATATATCAAAAGAAATATAAGGGGGGAAAACACCACCTTTAAAATGTCTTAAAGAGCATTTTACATACTTATGGAAGAGTTTAAGAACTATAATTCTTATAGTAAGAAAATATAAATATGGTAAGCCTAGGATAAATATAAATATAAATAGGATCTCCTGGAGAGACAGGTATGTATCCCAGAGACTTACCCCTTCTCTGGGACAGGCTCCCCATCCATGTGAAGCAGGGTTCCTCTGTAACCCAGTTCAAGTGTAATTTAGACAACTGGATGGGGGAACAGGAAATTCATGATATCCAAGAAAACAATGTAAACAATTACTTAAGGTCCAGGGAGTCCAGGCACACGGGTGTCGGTGTTACCACAGCAAACTCACTAACAACTTCCACGCTGCAAAAGATGAATCAACTCACAGCAATAATGGACGGTTTATTCTTCAGATATATACACACGAAAAACAGCAGCACAACCACGAATTCAAACAGGAACAGGAAATTCATCCCTGGTTTGGCACCTATGTCTGTAATGGACACAGGCAGCCTGTATATTATTCATCTCCCAGGCTTCTGCTTATAAATGTTTTATCTCCCAAGCCCCTGCTTACACTTAACAAGGGTACAGAGCTTGTCAAAAATTTGGGATGGATGGCTAGGTCCTTGTGCTTGTAAGCCTAGTAAATACCTATGAATCTAAAAAGAATAAGAATATATATTTTCAGAATTGCTTGATAACCTGTGTAGGGTAAAGTGATCACCCATCCTAGGTGTAAGGTATCAGGGGTCATGATTATCAGTACTGGTAGTCAGTTCCTGAATGCTAATACTGCATTTGCCATCAGGTCTGAACCACTTCAGTGCTTTGTGTTTGGTCTGTTATATTACTGTCATCCAGTAATGCAAGGGATTTGCTACAGTTTAAACAAAGAACTCTGTTTTTCAGTCCTCAGGTAATAATGAAATAACTTATTTTTTCAACTTAAAGTCGAGGAGGGCTCCAGATTGGAGAATGGCACACTGCATCTGAATAAGTAGATATGGATCTGAGAACAAGTTTAAGTCAGCACAGTACAGAAACTGTACCTGTTGAAAAAATCCATTTGAAATCATGCCAGATACTAGAAATTGAATGCCAAGTAGTCAGGGAAGGAACACAGAAAATGCTTAAACTTGGGGTCATAGAAGAACCCCAGAATGAGTGGAAATGCAATTACTGTACTGGTCTTCAAGCCTGGTGGGTCTATAAAGTTTTGCAATGACTTTAGAAAGTTAAATAGTATCTCTAAATTTGAAGTAATATCACGTGTTCTCTGTGGATGAATTAACTGAAAGACTGACCGAGGCTAGGGTTTTGTCAAATTTAGATCTAACCAAAGCTTATTGGCAAATTACACTAGCCCCAGCAGAAATTGGAAAGGTGATGTTCTCTATATGGGATTATTTTTTTTTACTATAGAGTCATGCCTTTTTGTCTCCACAAAGCACAGATGACATTCTAGTGGCTGATGGACAAGATTCTAAGATCCCATACCAGATATCCTAAAGCCTGTCTGGGTGACACTGCAATATTGCAATATTCTATGAAGACTGTAAAGGATATTCCCTAAAGTCCAAGCTGCTCTGAATTAATTGTACTATGCTGGATTGACAGCCAGCAATCTAAATACAGGATAGGGATGGTAGAAGACTGTTGTTTGGACTATATAGTAAGTAGATGGTTAGTGACATTATTGGTGGAAAGAATGGAGGCATTTTAGAACTGGTTCACACCAATTACTAAAGATTAAGTTAAGGAATTTTAAGCTATTATCATAAATTTGTCCCACACTTTGCTACCATTTCTTGCCCTCTGACTGATCTAACTTAGTATAAGGCTCCTCTGAAAGTTAATTGGATGGTTGAATCTGAACAGTCATTTAGGAAACTGAAAGGTCTGTTATATTCAGAACCTATACTGATAGGCTCTGACTTCTCCAACCATTCCTTAGTGCACACCAATGCCTCCAAAGTGAGTATTTTATTTTTATCCTAAAGGATAGAAGGAGGAGGAACATCCCATCTGTTACATCCATTGGAAGCTCAGCAATAATGGGCAATGCAAGTCTGGTAAAAGAAAAGGTATCCTCTGATCAAATCGATCCTTACCACCATCAAATACTATTTGCTAAGAACAGAATTTATGCTTTTTACAGACCACACACATCTTCAGTGGTTTTATAGAAAGAAGAACAGTAAGTATGAGCTATTTTATTGAGAACTGTCCTTCCAGCCATAGACTTTTAGGATTAAGCATCATCTGGGCCATAATCAACTTAATATGGATGTACTGTATCAGGGAGAAAGTGCATCCACTGTGACTTGAACTGATGGTTCTATGCTCGGTGGGGTGATGCAACATAGTGGTTACTGAGTCTGGAGTTGAACCAAGGAAACACACTGTTGTGTGGCATGCAGGAAAGCAGATGCAAGGCCAATACAGTAACAAATTGGAAAAAACTGCTTCTGTAGATAATTGAGGGCTGTTAGTTCCACAATATGGCAGATTCCTAGCCTCTGATGGTTGCAAGGAGGAGTCTCAGGGAGGTATTCCTGGAAGCTGAGAGAAACAGGGGCTGTTGTACTGTAAGGAGAAGTTTTGGATTATACTGACTATATGAATTATCCTTGCCTGTAAGGATTTACACAGACTGTGGAGAAAAGTGTAAACCAGTAAGTACTGTTTGTAGGTTTTCATGCTGGCAAATCATCTAGTGTATGCGGGTGAAATTAATTTTTATGGGAATATTGCCAGTATGAAAACCTATCCACACTATATGCACTGATTTATTGGAACATTTTGGACTTGCCTGTAACCTGTAAAAATGTTTGAACATATTTCATTGCAATCCACATCGGTTTTAGAACCATGATCAGCTGTTTTGAGTTGCTCTGTGATTCCTCTGTTTCACCTACCCTCATAAACAAACATTTTGTAATTATAAAACCAAACTTCAGATTGGAAAACTGGCTCTAGTGGATAGTTATTTTACTGAACTCTTTAATATTTGCTACTGTAATATACATATTCATACACGTCTTTGTGTGAGTGCATATGTATATACACATATATTTAACACACACACACATATGCATATATATATATGTATGTATTTATATATATATATATATATATATATATATATATATATATATACACACACACACACACACACACACACACACACACACACACACACACACACACACACACACACACACACACACACACCAGGACTTAATAAAATCCATGTAGGCTCCATGTAGAGCCTACACAAAATGCACCCATGTATATGACCATAGTTACCCCTTGGAAGCACACCATGCATATTAATCATGGCGTGCTGCTGAGGGAGAACATAGTAAAAGGGCTATTGAATCCATATAAGCAGAAGTGTAGAGGCTGGTCAGATGGTTAGATGTTATGTAAATGGTGAGGCTCCCTGTAATGTTTCCCTGCTACTGTTGAAATGTGCTGTGAGCTAATTGTTTGTGTTTTAAATTTCTGTTTTTTTTAATTTTTTTTTTAATGTCTGTTTGCCCAGCGCAGCATGGAGGGTAGCAATGCCAACCTGCACTTACATAGAGACAGCTGACACCTGCCAGACATCTAAAAATAGAAATTGGATGTAATTAATTATCATACCTTTATTTTGTTATGTTTTTATTTATTTTTATTTATTTTTTAGTGTTCATTTGTGTGGCACAGCATGGAGCACAATAATGCCAAGCTGCATTTACATATAGACAGCTTACACCTGCTAGACATCTAATAATAGAAACCGGATCTAATTAATTATCATACCTTTATTTTGTTATATTTTTTTTATTTTTCATTTTTTTATTATTTTTTAATGTTCTTTTGTGTGGAGCAGAGTGCAGCAATGCCAAGCTGTGCTTGCACATAGACAGTTGACACCTGCCAGACATCTAAAAATAGAAACCGGATGTAATTAATTATGTATGTCTGCTTATGTTTAAGCCATTTAAGGCCATTTGCACAGTGTGCAGTGGTTCTTAGTAGTATATGTGAAGGTATATTAGTTTATATACTATCCAAGTAGCTAAATGGGTAAAGTGATTGTCTAAAGATTTGCAGGTCCTGGGTTCAAGTCCATAGCACACATATCATTTGTTTAATGCAATGTAAAATGTCTTTTAAATTAAAATCAAAATTTTTACATTTGGGAGAGCTGCACGGTGCTAAACACTGCTTAAACGTGGTTAATGGCTACTATTGTTTGTGCTTTGCTAAGTTTCACTAAAACCACAGTTGTACGAGTTTGCGCAATGCTCAGCTCCGTTTGCCTGGTTTGGGTGATGCTAAGCCATGCAGCACTTTTATGAATGTTGCTGAATGATGTGCAAGGGTGGGAAAACAGCCTACATTAAGAGCAATAGGTGGGAATTCTGCACCATTTGTTGGAGTCTATCTAACTGACAGTATGCCAGGCGGTGTTGGAGAGGGTGCATCCTTTTGGGTACAGAGATGGGGTGTGCAGGAGTCCATGGTTTTTCTTGGGCTCCTGATACACAGTTATGAACCTAGGCTGTTGCAGGGTGGTTATCAGGGCTCAGAATGTAAGGGTGAGTCCTAGGATCAGTTGGCCAGGGAACTTACTAGTGCTACTGGTATCCCCTGCACTGGTGAGCAGTGTTGTCCCCACTATGATGACCTGAAGCATGGAAAGAGGGAGACATTTGACACCTGGATCCAAGAGGCCAGGGCTGGGCATGCCCCAGACATATGTAAGTATTTTTACCACTGATTTACCAAAATGCAAGCTGAATGTATGCAAAATTGGTATGCATAATGGTGTACGTCTCTCCTAACAGCTGCAGCTGAGAGGACTCACAATATTAAATCCCATGCCGGGAACCTGGCCAGGTTGTGCTGCGAGTGTGGTAGGTGTGGATATATTATGCTAACTGTTGTGCAATAAGCAATAAAGAATAAAAAAATTGTAATGCAATAAATAATAAACAACAAAAACTGTAGTGCAATAAATGGGCAATTAGAACTATAGTGCAATAAATGAACAATAAAAACTGGACTGCAATAAACAATAAATAATACCAATAAGAGTAAGCAAAAAAGTGTAAAGCAGGATTGTGGTTTCATAACATAATTGCTCTAGAGCTCTATGCATTGTATGTGTATGGTAAGGTTGCTGCACTCAAGTGTAAAACTGTAATAGCTGTAGAATACAAAACTAATGGCCTGAAAAATGTATTGCTTTACTCATAGTACAGTTCAAGGTTGTCTCCAGGCCAATTTCAGCCACATAATGCTCCCTTTTCCTTCCACTCCAGGAACAAAATGTATATGGGTAAGGTAGCCCACTTTATGAACAGATATTGTGTGTGGACTTCACAGAGAATTATCACCAATACCAATAAAGTGTTAAGCAGCATTGTGGTTTCCTAAATAAATCTGTCTTAATATTTACAGTAGGGCTGTATTCATTGCGTGTCTGGTCTAAGATGTTGCAGTCAATTGCTACATTATTTGCAGATGTCCCCTGCAATCACAGCTATTGGTTCTGCTCCCATGCCTACCAACTAAGGCATGACAGCTGTTTAGTTTACTTAATGTACACAAACATGCCTCTCAAGTGTCACGATTTTTCATAATATAATTAGAACTGCCTAATCTGTCTGTCACATGATTACCAGATAAATGATTACCTGGAATGCACTGTTTTACCAAATCCGTGTATATAACACCTTGGTAGTTATGTAAGTCCACTTTATGTGAAATTGTTCTGTGTAGTTGTGTACCTGCATTTGATAGTGCTTGGTCCATACTGTCCCATGGTAACAGCTTGAGAGGTATGTACATGCTACATCAGCTATAGAAGAATTGTAGTCACTGTACTCGCAACTGACACTGCACACCTGTAGAAGTATGTATTCCAGTGTTTTCAAGTATGTCATCTGCAGTGTCACTAATGGTATGTTTTCCTCTCTCCCCACGCCTTATTTTCTGTAATTTATTATTGTTATTTATTATTATGATTTAATAGTAACATATTTTGTTAAACTAACTATATTTTGTTAAACTTTATTACTGTTATTCATTAACATGTTTTGTTAAACTAACTGTTTTGTTGGCCTTATGGTTTAATTCACACTGGCTTGCTTTTAACATGCTTACTGTTATGTTACTTATGTTGTGTTACACATAATATACCTTAATATGTATTTAGATTAATATATATGATGTTCCATTCTGTTAATACCAACATTGGTTTTGTTATTACTAACCTTAACTTATTGTTATAACTACTTTACTACAGTGTGTCATGGTTGGCCATTTCCTTGTGATCCACCTACCTTGCCTCCTCTGGCCATGTCACTGAGTATCAGAATGTCTGGAACTCAGCCTGGTGGTGTCACCTCTATTCCCTCTGCACTACCTGGGGCATCAGGTAGTACCACCCATGGAACAGGGCTGGGCCCCCCTCTTGGAGGAGTGGTGGAGGGGGAGTTGCCACCTGTGATGAACTGCCGGGTTTGGTGCATGGAATCATCATCCATGGGCTTGGATGACACTTGCGTTAGTTGGAGAGCATGCTGGTCACCCTGATAGGGCAGGCTTGCCCCGGAGCCTAGCCTCCACTATTGCTGCCCTCTGGGCAGTGATGGAGCACTGCCAACAGTCCCATGGGTGGGGATATGAGTCACGGTGCTACTTTGTGGAGGCACATTGGACTGAGATTCTATAACACCCTCCTCATCAAAGGTGTTCACCCCACCTTACTTAACACCACCCCTTTCTGATGTCTTGTCTGTCTGCAGAAGCTTCCTCACCTACCCAGCTTCCCTCCCCCATATGTACCTATTTTCCTTCCCCAACATTCCACTCTCACCTTAAAAAAAATAATGGGCACCTGTCTCAAAAAAAAATATCATCCAATACATAGCTCTCCATTTTGCACACATGTCCACTGGACACACATAATTTGGACCAGTTTGCTTAACAATGCAATTATGTTGTCCTCACCCCTTTCTCTGAGGGTGAGAGTCCAAAGTCATCTACAAATTCTGACAATGTACACGGTTGTTGCTGTTCAAGAAATGAATAGCTATGGTTCTTTCCTACACCCTTCCTGCACATACCTACCTGCCTTTCACTATGTTTTTCCCTATGCTTGCACCCCATTTCACCACTTTCCTATCTCCCCATTCTTCTTTTCTTTATATATTGTTTGTGCGATGCTGTGCGATATGCCATGCAGCTTCACTAAGCTCGGCTAAATGGAGCTATATTGATATATATGTTTTTAAATAATAATAAACATGTTGAAAATAAACACCTGTTCCCTATTTCGAACCCAAGACCATCTCACCTGCAGACCACTGCACTAACCTGCCACACCACACAGCTGTTAATTAAAACAAGTGGTTTAAGCAAAAATAATAATTGCAACTTACAGTCATTAAGTGTGTTTCAGCAGAGCAACGCACCACACCAAGCAAACTAGATTAAAAAGTAATGGAAAAAATGGGAGTATACCCTAGACTGTGGTGCAAGAATACACCACTAGAAAGCCAAACACATAATAATGGATGTAAGTGAGGTAAGTGTGCCCTTTTATCAGCAACATTTAGAAATACACTTGTTAAAGCATTAATGGCAAAATACATGTTCACCTGGGACCCTGGTGCATAAATACATCCATATAAAACCATGCACAAAATGATGGATATAAAAAAGTATGTCACAGCCTGTATGTGTGCACTTATTTCTTGCAAATACACCTGCTATAGCAGTGACTCAGTAGCTTAACCTGTTAAATGCCTTGCAAACAGTACGTTTTGCCATACACAGTCCTGGGTTCAAATCCAGTGCTGTGTAGCAGTTAAATTACATTATTGTGAAGCCAGCAATTAATGACTGGGTCATGCAGTCTTTATCCACACAGTGCATTTCAGATGAAATGTCTGCTTTTCACTGATGAAAGTCACAGGCCTGTAGATAGGAACACACACCACATATTCCTGTGGCAAAACTATAAGTGCATTAAAGTGTCACGTCATGCATTAATATGCATTCACAGATGATTTCAAATCAGGTAATGCAAATGAGGCCTACTAATATCAGAGTGCTCCACACAATCCTTTCAAACTAGCACAGCTGCACAACTAACATACACATTTGACGTTCCTTCTTGTAACAAGGACTGCCAGCATACATGTTCCAAATTAGCAACAGTCTGTAACACACGGCCTGACAGTTGCCCAAATGGTGGACATATTCTTATATTTATCCTCTATGTTGCTCAAGCACACAACAAACATGCTGTCTAGTACTCTGTTGGGATACCGTTGCCTAACATACTTACTGTAAACACTTGCCTTAATTGGAGTGAAATGGGTACCCTCACTCTGGCTCTGCTTCTACAACAAGGCTGACACAGCTCCCACAGTCACTCCTACAGCTTGTTGCCCTCCAAAGTGTTCACACTCTCTGCCTATGCCTATTACCTGTAGCAGCAGCTGCAGCCTGTAGCACAGACATCTCTATGTAAATGTTGCTGCTACAGACCTAACCTCTGTGATGATGAAGTCTTCTCACACCGGTAATGTCCAGCACAACATATCAGAAAGGGCTTCTAATCTACATGAAGACCTTATATCCTGTACAGTGGTTGCATGTTGTTGGCTGATAATAGTGCAAATCAGCTGTGTTGGCTGCAATTAGCCATTTCAGAACCACAGATTGGTTAAGCAGCATTCACCTACTAATGAAAAACATGTTAAAAAGGCAAACAGCTGGCTATGTGGAACCATTCTGTATGAGACCTTCTTCACCCAGAACATGTGTTTGCAAAAACTTAAATATCACCACATATCAGCAGAGGAGTGTTGCACTCCATCAGGTATGTAACCTTTTTTGTTTACAACAGGATGCAGATGTATGAATATACTTACGGGGAATAGGGATTACAGCATTAAGCCTTTCTTAGAACTGTGATAATGACATGTCATTGAACTCCAGATTTGTTACAAATACAGAGGATGTGCAATACATCATGGGTGGGATGTTTATTGTCAATGTGGCACACTGGTCTTGTGGGATTGCCCCTTTATAGTGGTTGTAATAGCACACTGCTATTTGTTTGGTACAGGTGTTTTGACATATTATCAGGGGGGTTGCCCCTAGGGGACACACTACAATAGACTCCAGTGTCTGCTGTATGATCATACAATAGTATCTGTCATGGCACAGAAGGGAATAGCTGACTATCACTAGTATCTTAGTTGTATCCACACACTTAGTATATTTACACACTGTGGAATATGACATGTGTGCTCAAGCAGTGGATACTACCAGCCACTCTCTTCTTGCTGTATCTCTACATACAGTACATGCGTACTTCCAAGTATATGATCTTGACATGTGTTCCCATGTTGCTGCCTTTCAGGAAACATGTGTCCAAGACACCGTGCACCTTTCATGGATGCAGAGAATGAGATAATACTGGAAGACCTATGTCAACACCATGAACTCCTACTGTCCAAGTGGAGGCACAACAGGGAACAGCGGGTGGCATTGTGAGCTGACCTTGTCTGTGATTTGAATGCCAGAGGTCATCAGAGCATGACATATGAGCAGGTTTGACACTGTGCAAATGACATGATAAATGCTGCATCTAGAAAATCAGCAGATGCAGCCAGGGATCATGGCGTCACCATTGGGGGACCTACAGCGGAACAATCACTCTCAGCCACTGAGGAATTCCTGCTGAATCAAGGCACACATGACAACTCCCAGTCATCCATCACACTGTACATCGTGGATGTGGGTGCCACAGTTTTCACTGATAGGAGTATGCAGGTAAGCATAGTTTGATCAGCATTGCAATACTGTAGCATTCAGGGTGTACATAGTCTACGTGGGTGTCAGGTCTTAGTTCTTTGGGGGTAGGGTTTAACTGCAGTTTGACTGTCATGCTCAGATTTTGACCAATATACCAATTAACACCATAGCTACTGTAAATGTGAGATATATGGATCATGTATTACCTTGTTGTGGTGCATTACTGATATTACCTCTCCCTCAACTTTTCACAGGTCCGTCAGGTATCGGACAAGGCCTTGGTCCTGCTCCTGGTAAGCATGACACTGTTTTGTTACAGATGTAGGATTACAGCAATGTAATCCCTAAAGTGTCATCCCAGGCATGCTGCCTGGATTGCTGAACTGCTGGCATGACTGCCAACTGTACACATATTTTCTGACTGTACACATGTTAGACTCATACCTATGCCTTGTAGGTGTGACCACACTGATAGATGTAACAGTATTATCAAGACATTACAGATTGTTATATGTGCCAACTGTCAACAGTGTATCTCATTGTTGCTGAAGAGATTGCTGTGTAAAGAGATTTAATTTACAAGTAACTACAGCTGTCAGTGCGAAGAGTAATGTCATCTTGTCCTACCATATGAGGTTGGGTTTTCAACACTTCTGTAATAGTAAATCCAAACCAGTCCAGAAGTTGAAAAAGCTGAAACACAGGTGCCCAGTAGGAAGGTAGCTGGAATAAAGAAGCTGAACCACGACAAAGTAAAATCTTCTTTTTAATACAAAATGGTGAGCGCTTTCGCAATGGTAACCATTGCCTTATCAGACAGTTCATTCAAACAGCAACAGCACTTAAATACTTTAATTCAAATGCCACGTGGTACGGCGGTAGCGTTGTTACCTCACAGCAAGAGGTTCTCCCGTTCAATCCTCGGCTAGGCTTGGGAGTGCCTTCTGTGTGGAGTCTGCATGTCCTCCCCGCAGTCGGGTAGCATTCGAAAAACATGCGTGCATAAATGGGCGTGCCTTCGTTGAAGGTTGGGTGTCGGGCTGGCACCTCGGCGTTTCGTAAAAATCTACTGCCAATCAATAGCGGACCAGAGTTCCGCTGTGGTGACCCCTTACTGGGAAAAGCCGAAAGAAGACTAGAACAACCAATCAATCCTACCACTCAAAGTTAATTCAGCACTCAGCAATCAATTAATTACTATGGTTACATTTTGCCCTTAGTTAATTTCTGAAGTCAGAAAAACTCTGTTTAAAAACCACATGCACAAAATGTAAAGACAAGAACATGTGGATAAATATAAATAAAATACATAAAAAGTCAATGAATAAATACATATACTCATGTTTTCCATTTAGTAACTACTTATGTGCATAGATATAAGCATAAAAATATATATAAAAAAATATATATAAAAGTATAAGCAGTACACACTCAACAACTTAATGAATACATACAAGTATATGTATTTATTCATTGACCTTTTATGTATTTTATTTATATTGGTTGTTCTAGTAATGAATTAAAGTATTTAAGTGCTGTTGCTGTTTAAATGAACTGTCTGATGAAGCAATGGTAACCATAGGTCTCAACCACTTAAGAAGCCAATGTGGAATACAGACCCTAGCAATGTGTGACAAACAGTCAAAATGTGGAACACCCTATTTTCGCACTGCGCGAAAATGAACCATTTTATTGGGACCTTGTCGAAGTGGTCCAGAAGTATTAAGCTAGTGAATACTGTACATTTTTAAAATGCAATAAGACACACGTCAAATAAAACAGTCAGCAGAAACCATTGATAAAATGCAATATGCTCAGTAGCAAATAGTTATGTAACAGTATTCAAGTACAACTATTAAAAATATATACTTCAGCACCTGTTTTTCCAACCCCTCCACATTTCTCCAAACTAAATCAGTTAACTAAGCCAGTCATTAATAACTTCTTCTATGTTAGTGCCAAACAGAGCAGCGGTAGGCCACATATAGACAGGTACAAGTAGCAGCACCACTGTAATATCACTTCAGGGTTGCAAGGGATTACAGTTCACAATATGTCAGTGGAACAATTCACAAGTTTTGTATTACAATAAGGCTTTTCCAAGGTCACACCATGCCTACAGCACACGCCTACCACACCCAAGAAAAATGAAAATCAGTGTGTCACTTTTTTCATTCTCATTCACTGGGGAATGTATACTTTACACTTCCCCACATAGCAGGCCCTGTGTATATCTCTCTGCAACAAAGATTGCAGTAACTTTTTATATAATTAATAGCAAGGATTAAAAATTGCCCACTGTATTCTCCAGCAAACTGAAGATTTTATTTCAATAGTAGTCACAGAAACGCACTCAATCATCATTTTTCAAGACTTATTTATTTAGAAGAGAGTTGGAGAAAAATGCATTCTTCTTGTCAGAAACATAGAAACAGTTAAATGAAATGCAATTCCTGAAAGCCAGCTTACAGCTTTATTGATAAAAGTTCAGAATTACTTCCATCCCATTTAACACAGTAAACACATAGTCTCACAAAGCTGGCGTGCTTATCTTTAAATAAAAAAAGTTACTTTTTCAAAAAATCAAAAGGGTTGTTTGTGTGTGTGTGTGTGTGTGTGTGTGTGTGTGTGTGTGTGTGTGTATATATATATATATATATATATATATATATATATATATATATATGGTTCCACTTGAAACCGTCGAATTACCATCATCGAACCTTAAAACATCGAGAACAGAACGTCGCAAACTGAAATCATCGAAAACTGCAATCATCGAGACGCATAACATCGAATATGTGTTGATACTTGGATTGCTGTATTTAGGCATGTTTGCACACTTAACATGTAGGGAATGTGTTTTCGATGTTATGCATCTCGATGACTGCAGTTTTCAATGATCTCAGTTTGCAACGTTCTGGTCTCGAAGTTTTAAGGTTCGATGATGTGGTAATTTGACGGTTTCAAGTGTAACCATATACACACAGTATGTTTGTGTGTATAAACCAGTTGCTAGTGTGCACTCCAGCCTGTAACATTGGAAATGGTTCAGTTATGCATAATTCTAATTAACGAAGAGATACGGGTTGATATTCTACAAAACAGGGGAGCACTAGGACCAGGAGTGGATATAGAATGATAAGCAGGGAAAGGAGAAGTTAGCTCTCCTTAATCGTGTGTTGAAAGGTGACCAAGATTTGTAAACACTTAGAGAGATGCTCTGAGTGTGATAAAATAATGGTAGAGACTGTATAAAAAAGTTGTGTTAGAAAAACGTGCGTTCCCATTATTTCAGCTAGGGCTGTTTTTAGGGAAGTGTCAATGTGGTTGTCTTGCTGTGAAGGAGAGGACTTGAGCTGAAAACTAAAATAGCTGAACAACCTGAATTTAGTGCTTTACTAGGAGAAAAAGGTTGGCCAAAAGGAATAAAATAAAGAAAATAAAATCTTATTTTATTGTGTTTATCTTGTAGGCCCAAAGCCCACTGCACAGCAGTATGATTTTGTCCAGGACGGGAGAATTAGAGGTTTAAATGAGAGTAATGCAGAGATGGGAGGCTATAGAGGACAAAATATGGAAGGTTTAATTAAAGAATATAGTCTGCTTTGCCAGTGTATTTTAAGGATTCAGGTACAGAAGTAATTCAAAGTGTAAACAGGGAGACCATCGAAGACATTAAAAATTAATAAATAACAAAGCTTTTAATACATCTATGGGGAATGGAGAAGAACGCAACTTCTAAAGATTGCTGTGCGAGTGTGTTTAAGGACTGAAGTATGGGCTGTTGCTAGGGAAGCAAAAATTTGGTCAGCTTGCTCGGTGGAAAAAATAAAAATATATATAGTACTAAGGCAGATCATTGGGAGATATATAATTAAGAATTTATTATGCCTGTACTGAGTCTACAGACATAATACATTCTTAATCCACTACTTTGGGGTTATCGTTATAGGCAGCCCTGAAGCCATGGACTTCTTACTCAGCATTCCAATTGGCTGCTAAGGTCAAACTTGTTCTCTAATTGGATCCCTTTCTCTTTCACTTTGCCTATTGGTTATAATTATGGTTTGGGAGACAATCTGAGAACGAAAAGCGGAACCACCACTGTTGAAAGTGGAACAGTGGAACACTGCTTCATTTCAGTGTCAAATGTGGAGCTTTCCGCACATGTGGTGCGGTTGAAAGCTAAGATGGTTACCATTGTGAAAGCGCTCACCATTTTGTATTAAAAAAGAAGATTTTACTTTGTCACGGTTCAGCTTCTTTATTCCAGCTACCTTCCTACTGGGCACCTGTGTTTCAACATTTTCAACTTCTGTAATAGTGACAACAGTGTATAGAGCTTTACATATATTGCAACATAGTACTGCAGAGCATAATAGTGCAGGTATTAATGCACTGCTTTTTCCTTTCTTATCACAGGTGACTGGGGGAGGGGGTTGGTGTCTGTCCCCTACACAACCTGATGTCAGTGTCTCTTCAGACTCTGACAATGATGCGTGGCCACAGTGGCACAGGTGGGGGTTTCAGGGGCCGAAACTGTCCCAGAGGTTGACATCCCTCTTTTGCCCTCATTGTCACTGCACACAGTCAGTATGCCCACACATACCCAGTCCACAGAGGCCACAGATATTCGACAGTCAGACAGTGGGGACATTGAACAGGAAAGTGCATCAACTATGGCTCCAATGAGTGTACACACTGGCCCTAGTCAGACATCTGCCGAGTTTCCACACAGGTGGATTGATAGGAGTGCTTGTAGGAGGCCTGTTGTCCATCCACCACCTGTTGCAGGGTTAACATCACGGGTCACTTGGTGCATGTTTCAGGCCATCATGGAGGCACAGGCACAGTCTAAACAGAACTCCAAATGTATGCTTAGGGTTATGGATGCAGCACAATCTAACATCCATGACTGCCTCCACCACATCGGTGACACCATAAATCAAGTTCACTGATGCAGTGGAAAGAAGGTGGGCTGAGACAGTGTCTGTCTTGGAACACACAGTGTCTGTGCTGGAACGTGTGGGTGGAGTTGAGTGTCGGACTCATGGACGTAGGTCAGCAAACCCATCTATTTAGAGTCCACGTGGCCATGCACAATCACGATCCCATAGTGGCAGTACATTCAGCGCTACAGAAGGGAGTTTTCTGTCCACACCAAGATGTTGCAGGCCATGGGCTCATGGTCCTGAGCATTTCCATGGAGGACATGGTCCCAGCAGACAGCAGTCACCGTCAGCTACTAGCATCACTTCTGACCTTGGGCATGGAGGTGCCAGTGCAACTCCTGGCAGAGCCAGTTCCCGTGTTCGAGGCTAGAGACTGTGAACTGTCAGCTCTACCATGCACAGTCCAAGGCTGTCCAACATACACACATATAGGGCTAGCACTGCATTTGACTGTGTAGATGCACACACTCACACACCACTATCAAATGCAGGTCACCTACAGACACACATGGTCACGTTTCCATGGTCTGTCTTACCTGCTTCCCTTTCTGACTCACACACATGCTGTCAACCTTTTGGATCAGCCTAGACCTCCTGCACCCCCCACAACATCCTGTGCAAGTGATGATACCTATGTCATCCCTGTCATCCTTGCCATCGATGCAGGGAAATGAAGCTATGTCTCTGATGCACAGGGTGGCTATATAAATTAACATGTACTTGTGTAATGCATTGCTGTTTTGCCATGCCACTTGTAGTGGTTATTGACAGATACTGTATGCTGACATTTGTAACAAGTAAGCCACATCATGTTGTATACCTTATGTTGTATGATGTTGCAATGGCTGTATACTTACACAATGAAAGGTGTGTCATGGACCTGTTTATGTTTCTGTTTCAGGATTCTGTTGGGGATACCTGTGAATACACAGTGGCAATAAACCCATAGACATCACAACACAGGATTGAATGTCAACACAGAATAAATATGTCTTCAGCAGGATAGGTGCATGGCTCCATATGTTCATATGTGTATAACAGGCTAACAAGGACAGTGGTGTCATTCAGCGTACTCATGCATCTCTAATCTGTGAAAAGGTCTGAGTCCCTTGATAAGTGTCATGAGGGTTTTGGGAGCTAACATGTCTATAAGCTGTGGTGATGGAGATGACCTATATACAAATTTCCTGTGTCCAGTACAGACATGTGTCTGACACCAGTTATGATTGTCTTGTTCAGCATCCCATTGTGTAACCTGAACATGATGTGTGTGTCACAGCAGATGTGTGATTCACATGCAGGGGGGGTGGGGCTGTTTCACATAGGGTGTCTGCGTTACATACCTGTCTCTCCAGCATGTACTATTTATACCACAGTGACATTGTAGGTGTGTAGAACAGGTAAGACATATGTTATTCCTGTCTTGGATATGTGGGAGGTACACAGTGGGATCTGACACCTCCTCGTATGGCAACCTCCAAAGCATTTAGAACACAGACTGCACATGTACAGTCTTGACAAGGACTCCATAGTACATGTTATCTACACTGTGTATTAGTGACCAAGTAACCCATGTGGCTGCTACAGTTGTAAGATATGCCTCCATAGTGACATAGCAAAAATGCCTTTGCACACAGTGATAGGTGTGATGAGTGCCACATTCAGTATAACAATGACAGTCTGGGATTTACATCCCATACATTTCTGTATAGGTTGTACAAAATTGAATGCATCCCCACATCTTACCGACCAGTGAAAGTCAAAAGCTACATTACTGTCTGTGTCCATAACTCCATGAGTAATAGCTCAACTGAGTGTGGTGTGCAGACACTACAATATTTTCCATGGGTGGATGAATTCCCAAAGGATAGTATTGTGCAGTTGTTGGCATTTAGTATTTGTCAGTGGCTCAGACAATAACTGAATGTGTGTCTCAGGCCATCCTGGATAACTAATGGTTCTGTGTGGGATTCAGTGACAGCTCCTAATATGCAATCACCTGCTAATGTAGTCAGTCAGAGGTCATTGACAGTGGCTGTGACTGCAGAGAAGGAATGGCTAGAAGGGGTACGCCATTAATGATGACTGGGGAAACCCACTGGTGACTGGAGTCATTGCAGCTTAGGTCTCCAAATGCTATCTTTCCAGATTATGACTGTAGACACTTGCCTATTCACTGGCTGACATAAGACTCTGTAGATAACCTACACAGTTTCCAGCAAGACCTGCTGGCCTAATATTGTCAAACACCTTGTTAGGCCATGGTAGGTGGAGTGAGTCATATTTCCGCCATCCATTGCATAGTGTGACACTCAATGGGGTCTGCTGGTTAGAGTTGGTAGGTATGATTTGGCCTTGAGCAAATTAAATAGTGTTTGGTCCAGTGTTAGTAGGTGTACAACAGTGTTACTGCTCTTATCCATGCTAACTCCTTTCATGGCATGGCATGTCACATGACTGAGAGATCTGGGTACAATGCCACTGATTGGCACTACATGCTAGTTGTCCTTTGTGCAACTAAGTATTGCAGTTGCTTCCAGCATATCCCAAGAATAGAGTCATCCAAGGTGTCTGTACAGAGCACAGACAAACATGTTAGGGAAGTATAATATGTATACCCTGTGAAGATAAGCTGTGGATTTTACACAGGTATTCTGCAGTTAGACACTACCCAAATGGAGTGTACTGGAAGGACACAATTACTATGTGAAGACTGTGTTAAGGATGGGATTCCATGGAATTGCCGGTGCCTGGCAACTACTACTGCTGGTCTCACCGACACCACTCTCACATAGAATACCATGCTCTGATACTTTTTCTGTCATCACACACAAAACATTACTATGAAGCCCATGATGACAACCAGGACACAGCCTATTTGTTCATCCACATAGCTGTCCCACATCATGAAAGGCTCTGTAGGCTTCACATCCCCTTCTCCAGATAGATGCCTTGATTAGTAACCTGGGCACTCAGTTGCTTTTGCATGTCTTATGCCTTCTGCTCCAGGGTTGGTGGTATGTCACTAGGAAACTGACAACAGGGGAATTAGGAGTACTGCTGTAGTGCCACAGTATGATGTACAATGTCCAGTGGCATAGATGTCAAGTCTTGCTGAAACAATCAGCACACTGGCGGTGAGCCTTAGTAGGTGACAATTTCATAGTTAGTCTTGCATTCTGCCCTTCAACAGATTACTGATGGATATCTGCATGACATGCTATGAGGCCTACTGTAGCAGACTGGCCACCTTTGGCCAATGTGTGTCCACAAGCCACATGTGGCATAAGAAATTTCAGGGTCCTTTACATGCCGCACGTGATGATGATACTCCCAGAGGCAGAGGGGGTAACAGTTCTGGAAGATGCCCCTAGAGAGGCAGTGGGGGTCCTCGTAACCAAGGCTCCAGGGACTCTTTCTGTGGTCGGCCTTATCAGAACTCCTGAGGAGCAGCCCGATTGCTTACCTCTGGAAGCAGTCAGGGATTGTTTCTCTCTGCACCAAGGTGCCTGGCAATCTATCACCATCGATCGTTGGGTGCAGAGCATTATCACCAGAGGTTACATCATTCCCCTTTCTTGTCAGCCAAAATTTCCAAGAAAACTTCTCGACATTCCACCCAGTCAAGGGGAAGACGCAGCTTCAGAAATTATAAAGCTGTCTCAAAAAAGAGTCATCCAACCAGTCCCGCGCTGATCCGGATTTTACTCTAGATTCTTTTTGGTGCCAAAAAAGACAGGGGACTGGATTCCCATTTTGGATCTCAGCAGCTTAAACAGGTCTGTCACTCAAACCAAATTCTGGATGGTCATGGTTCAGTCCATTCTTCCCTTTTTAAGAGAAGGCAATTGGATGTGCTCTATAGTCCTCTGGGATGCATGTTACCACATCAAGATGGGCAAACGCTCCAGGAGTCTGCTTCACATCTGGGTAGGAGCCAGTCATTATCAGTTCCGTGCCCTGCCATTCGGTCTCTCTACAGCCCCCAGAGTGTTCACAAAATGCATGGCAGTGGTAACAGCTTACTTGAGACTAAAAGGATTCCGGGTGTTTCCATATCTAGATGACTGGCTCCTTACCGCCCCCACTGAGCATCTTCTGGTAATAGCACTGCATTATAATCTCTCTCTGGCAAAAGTGTTTGGTATAAAGATACACTGGGAGAAATCAAACCTTATCCTTACACAACAAATAGTTCATTGGAGCAGTGTTCAATACTCAATCTTGTCTGGTATCACTTCCAATTTACAGACTCTCATCAATTGAGGCTTCAACTCTGGGTTATACTCTCTCAAACAGTCTCTGCAAGGGAAGTTCTTCAGGCCCTAGGTTCTATGGCACTGTCAATCTCAATAGTGCCTCTAGCAAAGCTACATATGTGGATTCTGCAATGGCTCCTTCTGTGTCAGTGGTTCCCAAACTTTCACCCCCTCGATTACCAGATTCAAATAACCAACTCCTGCAAACAGGACCTCTTTGGTGGATGAGGCCAGACGTAGAATTTTGGAATCTTCCAGTTCAACCTCCTCAGCCCACAGCCATTGTGACCACAGATGTTTCCCTGATCGGTTGGGGGGGGCCATATCCAGGGTAAGACTGTCCAAAGCTCATGGTCCACCTCAGAGGCGCACCTGCATGTCAATGTTCTGGAACTGAGAGTTGTGTTGTTAGGGTTCCAGGCCTTCCATTTGGCTGTCCCTTCTAGGACAATTGCAATTCAATCAGATAATATGTCAGTGGTCTGGTATAACAAGCAAGGAGGAACCAAATCCTATCCCCTATGTCGAGAAGCCATGAGAATTTGGCAGTGAGCAATGGCTTCCAACTGCTTTCTGATAGCAACACATATCCCGGGGAGCTCCAACATGATTGTGGACAAACTGAGCAGATGTATCCTCATGCCTCGCCAGTGATTCCTCAACCCTGAGGTGGTGTCTGTAATCTTCAGCCACTGGGGCCAGCCCTGCTGTGATCTTTTCACTTCCCAATCAAACAGCAAGTGCAGCAGCTATTTTGCCCTACTTTCCTGGGAGGGGGAGACGCCAAGGGGTGCTCTGATCCACAATTGGCCCACAGGACTTCTTTATGCTTATCATCCCTTCTCTCTGATCCCACAATTTCTAAAGAAAGCTCTTCAGTTGAGATGCAAGATGATTCTCATAGCCTCATTCTGGCCTCAACAAGTTTGGTTCCCCTTCCTTCAGCCTCACCTAGTATACCAGCCGTGGATTCTGGACCCTGTACCAGATCCGATTGCTCACCCCCAAGGGTTTGAGTCACCCAAATCTGTCCAGTCTCAAGCTGACAGCTTGGTTTCTCCACTTCCACTTGTCGCCAGGCAAGCTAATCTCTCCTCGCCTATTTGAGACATCATTCTGGCGCCTCTCAAACCATCCACCAGAAGACTATATTAGGGTAAATGAAAAAGGTTCTCTGTCTGGTCCAAGGATGACATGCTAGACCCATATTCAGCTCCAGTTACTGCATTGCTTCAATACTTCGCTAAGACTTTTGATAATGGAGCCACTGCCTCTACAGTATGAGTTCATCTACTGGCAATTTCCATTTTCCGCAATGGAATAGATGGCACCCGTCTTATCTCTCTATGCCTTTACAAGGCTTTCCTCAAGGGGACCTCTCATATCAGGCCTCCTGTCAGATAGTTCGTGGAACCATGGAACCTCACTCTAGTCCTTCAGTCTTTGACCCCAAAACCCTTTGAACCTGCTGTGAAGTGTGACCTAAAGTTTTTGTCTTGGAAATCCTTGTTCCTAGTAGGAATTACCTCTGCCAGAAGAGTCTCGGAGCTGCAGGCATTGTGTATCAAGAGGTCTTATCTGGTCTTTCACAAAGACAGAGTATCACTTCGGTTGAATCCATCCTTTCTTCCCAAAGTTGTTTCTGAATTCTCCATTAACCAGACCATTGATCTACCAGTCTTTTTTCCAAAGTTTGCCAATAGAGGAGAGTATTGCCTTCACTCCTTAGATGTACATAGACAATTGAGATTTTACCTAGACAGGATCAAACCTATCCATAAATCTGAACAGCTTTTCATCTCCTTTTCTGGGCACAAAATGGGAGAGGCCATTTCCAAGGTTACTTTGTCAAGATGGCTAAGGGAATGCATATGTTTCATCTATTCCCTCAATAATGAACCTATGCCAAAAGTTAAAGCTCACTCCACTAGATCTATGGCAACATCTGCAACATTCCATTCCAGGGCTTCCATGGATGACATCTGTGCAGCAGCTACTTGGGCTAAGACTCATACCTTTATCAACCATTACAAATTGGACTAGGTCTCCAGAGGGAGAGCTGCCTTCAGCTCACTGGTATTCGGGAATGTTCTTCCATAAGGGCCACCCATGGACCTTAAGGTAGCTTTGGGAGTCTGTCCCATCAGCTCTAACTTCAGCTCTACTCAGTTGCATACCGCCTGCTTCGAGGCGATCTATGTCTGACATATAAAGCTATGTCCAACCCAGAATTAATGGACATGCTACATGAACCTATGTCCTTGGCATGTCATACTGTACAGTTATGTACCTGAAGCACATGTCTGTGTTCCCACATCATGTCACATAACAACCAGTGCACTGTCTGGTTGCTTGACAGGCATCGTACACTTCCGAGGCCAACATAATGTCACCAAAGTTGAACAAGTCCTTTATGCATGCACGGACATCCACATCTTCCCTGCACGGTGTGCCTACAAACACTGTATATCAGGATGTCAACCACAAGGGTGTGGCAGCATGACCCTAACTTTGTAGGACCTGCTGCTAAGATGTTGGGAGTGTCCCCACTCCTCTACTTCTATGACACACAAACATGTGACAGATGTGACTACATTTCAAACCTTGCTGCCATGGTGTCTCCAACAGCAGTTATTATATATGGCAATGAGCATTATGCTAACATGCAGAGCTCACATCCTGCACCACCAACACCCACATCACACACACCTGCATGTGTGTAGCTCCTTACCAGATATATTGCCAAACAACAGACACCTCAGAAAATCCTGCCTCTAGAATGCACACTACACACAATACTGCATGCACCACTCTCTCACCAGTTAAACACCTGAGGTAAAACAAAACATCACGCCTCTTAGTCATAGGTGATTACATCATGAGACACATTAATGTCTGTGTGAAATGGCTACATATGGGAAAGATCACAGATAGCTATCTGTGGGTTGACACAATATGCCTTACCACACATTGCCACACATCATGGAATATCAGTTAACATAATGTTGACATCATAGTTCCTGCAGGTGTGTATGACTAGGGATATACATCACCAGCCTGTATGCAGACACATGACTGAGCTTAGCCAGTCTGTGTCTCCTGTGGGTATGCACATGGCTTTCAAGTGCAGCTGACCTTCACCTAGGATGATGGCTCCATACACACTTACATTGGTGGAAGTCACTAATTGCATTAGGATCTGGTGTCATTGTAAGGGGATCTACTACATGCATGCCTGAGATGCCTTGCTCAACAGACATCAATGCTTCACCAGTGATTGTCTTCATCTCTAACCCCTGGGATTTGGCATACCAGCCAACGCTGCTGACACCCCAACAATGCATCTTAGATGTACTGTTGAGGGTAAAGTTGGCAATGAGAACACCATCTTTATACAACATCATGGTTATGGTGCTACATACTGGGTATGGCAACACTGAACCCCACTCTGTGGAATGTGTCCCCACCCTGGATTATGCAGATATGTATGCAATCAAGGATATCTGGTTCAAGGCTGAGGACAGCACAACAGCCATACCAGACTACATGTCCATCCACATCTTCAGACCTCAAAATGACAGTGCTTTAGGTAATGCAGGGTGTGTATAAATACTCATTAAGATTTTGTGAAACACTGTGATTTCCTGGAGACACTACAGTTGCCATTCAGTACTGGATGGGCACATAATCAAGCAATAACTGGCTACAGGAGCAGCTGCATGAATCTAGACAACCAATGTGTGTATTTGTATGTACGTGTGTCTATCAAGATATATCATTACACCATGGTTTGGGGTGGCATTAAGTGGCCACCAACTGTGTTGCTTAGTCATGCTGCAGCTCACCTGCCCAAGGGTTAGTCCATGTCCTTAACTACAATGCCCTGGAGCAGTGCCATGACATCCCTACATGGGGAACCAATGTATTGCATTATGTGTTTAGCAATATGGATAACCAGTGCAGCCCCCCCCCAATGTGAGGTCCTCCCTGGTGGGATTTGGCGGGTGTATATTACGTTATTAAATTTTTAAAAGTTCGAATGTCATATGGTCAACACCATATGATCGAACTTTTAAAAGTTCTAACGTTTCAACGGAGATCTCCGTACAGTGTGGAATGGGAAGATTTCTCTTCCCTGCACTGTAGTGCGATTTCGGAGTTGGTATATTTAAGGAGGGGGGTGTGGGGGTACAGGGGGCTTGCCTCCTGCTTAAAATGGTCAGGAAGGTTTTTTCTGCTGTTTATTTATTTATTTTTTTAGCTTTTTGAACTTTTAAAAGTTTGATCATATGGCTTTGACCATATGACGTTCAAACTTTTAAAGATTCAATAACATAATATACACCCGGATCTGGCCACAGATCAGTCTCATTAGAATTACCAGCACTACCCCCCCCCCCCTTGCAGACAATACAGACATATAGTTCAACATAGCCATTTATAACCTCCTGTGGGATGGTTGACATAGCTTGACTGCACCCTCCCCTCAGATGGGACAGGCAAGTATGCAGAGCTCTACACCCATGCATTGTGCCAGTAGCATTACAGCTGCATAAACTTGGCTGTACGTAGCAGAAGTGACACAGGCTCCTCATGGCACAGCAAACCTGACTGGTAGACAACTGCCAATTAGCAGGTTGTACAATAAGAGGTGGACATTGCTGTGTGACAGTTGGGGTGAGGATGCTCCCCCCAACATTGAGGCACAACCTCCTCAGCTAAAAGAAGCACATAGTGTTATTGTGTAGACATAATAAGTGACAAAATTAGCCACCCACACAAAGCAGAACCACAATGCACAGTGTAGTTACATGTGTAACTTCAAAGGAAAGGCCCAGATTGTCGATGAACTCATATATAATGCTGTCACATATAATGGGTCAGTACTCATAGCTAACCTGTAGTCCCAGAGGTTCTGTGTCAACTTCAATCCCCTGTCCCCACCACATGTGACACATGACATTCCTGCAACCTGTCCCATAACTTCCATATTTACAGAGCAGATTGTTACTGGCCTCTTAATGGAGGATACACAGCATCTATTGGACATGCTAACATCCCAGGCTGCATCCTACATGGGATCTGACAAGGATTACTAACACCATTGGGAACACATTGTAATCATACTGAAACCACTGGTTGCACCCCACCTGAGTGAACAATGGCAACTGTTATACCCTTGCACAGAGGTGGTGCATCCACTGACCAGTATAACTATAGACTTCTTTATCTGAGTATCCATATCTGTATGACCATAGAGGCAATCACCATGGAGCTGATCAGCACACATATATGTGATCTACACATAGTTTACTGCACACAATTTGTATGTGTGACAGGGGGATCATGAATGTTACACGTGGTGGACATTTCTGAGGCAGTCACCAAGGATCTGAGTGATAGGACATCAGGGTATACAACCCCCTGGACTGAGCCAGGCCATCTGACTATATCCTCCACTCAGGCATCATTACAAAGCACCCACTTAGGCATCTATGGTACTGTCATTGTAGGGGTCACTAAGTGGCCCATTAATGGCACACATACTCAACATAGGGACATCCACCTCCAATAGCTGATCTGTATGCAGCAGTGTTCAACAGGGCTCAGTCCTGGGTCTTCTACTACTTGGAATCCATTTAACCATGATACAAGTGAGTACTGAATGCCTGTGGCTAACATTGTTGGCTGATGCCTGCTAACTGTGAGCACTCATAGAGTCTGTGAGTTATGTCAATATCCTGCAAGAGGGTATTGATGAACAAATGCCTGCTGACATACTAATGGCCATAAATTCCATACAAATATATATGTAATATAATTTCTGTCAGTAACACCTATGTACCTGGTAAGTAGCACATCAGTTGCAACATGTGATGTATATACTCAGGGGTGAAAGAACTGGGCAAACAGAGCTGGCCACACAGGCTTACACCTAATGTGCCTGAGATCACCATGTCTCCACGGTGGTATGGCAGGAATCATATGTCATCGCTGAGGGTACAGTCACCTGTAAGTGACATACTCATAACCTCCATGTACTCTTCACTCAGCATGCCAATATCTGAGTGCGATGATCATTTGGTAATGTAGCTTTCCAAGCAGTACTGGCAATTGCACACAACAGTATTTCAAAAGGGAACTTCACATCTTCAGTATGTGTTCAACAGGGATAGTCTGAAATAAGTGTTATTGTACTGTGTTGCATATAAGGTAATCAGATGTCATCTCTGCCTTGCATACGGGGCAATGTGTGACCCTGCTTGATTGTAAATGCTGCATATCCTTAGGTGGCATAGTAGATGGATTAATCACTCTAAGGACATTAATCTACTATGTGATGTTAGTAATATGCTGGTGGGAGAGATTTGTCTAGTAGACTTTAACACACCTTTGAAACAGAACCCTGCCTAATGGCACACAGGGCACCTCAGTGCACCTCAGCACAGACCATCTGTATGATTGGTTGGGCGACTGTCATTTCACCACAGGGCTTCTGTCTGTGTCCCTCTTCAATATGTGCTGATCATGCATGTAAATAATGGTATAAAGTTGTCTAGGATTGTGAGGGCTGTATGGCCATTATGCTCGTTAAGTTCAAACATTCTGTGATTCTATAAGCTGATGTAATATGCTATAACAGCCACACACACAAACATGGCTACATTGAGGGTAGCACCACTTCCAATTACTGCTTACAGGACACGGCATGGCACACACATAGTGCAAGTTGGCTGTATGTATGTTAGAACACTTACCTATGTAATGGTACACAAAAAAAAAAATTTAAGCTTGTTTCCTGCCTTTCCTGTTAAGTGGTATAGACTATTTGTAGGCTTCTGAGCCCCCAAGCCCTTCTGTGTTGGAGGGAAGCCTTCTAGCTTAGTTTTTTTTCTTATAACTAGCCAGTTTTCTAGTTTCAGCACTCAAATCTGTTTCTTTGATCTCAGCACTTGTTCAGAAAAAAAAAACAAAAATTTCATCTGCTTTTACTGTACTTGTGTTTCTACCTACTTTATTTTACTTTTGCATCATCTTAAAAGTACTCAATTGTATTTATTACTGCTTGGTGTAACTCATTCTAAGCCTTTTGGTTTAAACACTTGGGCTTCGGACCAGTTGATTTGCACTGAGAGGGTTTGTGGTCTGCACTGTAGTGGCAGAACAGGTAGCTTACATCCTTCTAGGTTGGGAACTGCTGATTGAGGGCTCAGTGTCTGTTATTCTAAAAGTGTATTAATTCTGGTTTAAGCACTTGGGCTTTCAGGCCAGTTATTATATTACATTAAGAGGGTTCGTGGTCTGCACTCTTGTGGGAGGAGAGGCTGGACTCTGCCCTTCTGAGCTGGGAATTTCTGGTTAAAGGCTTATAGTGCATGCATATCTGAACTGCTTCTTACTGAAGTTGGTGCGCCTTGTTTGCTGTGGCATAGACTGGATTCGGGCCTGCTGGATCTAGCTTTGTTTGTGTAACTTGAGCACTCATCCAGACATTCTCTAAAGTATTCAATTGTATTTATTACTGCTTGGTAGTAACTTGATTAAAGAGTAGCTATCATTCTAAGTCTTTTGGATTAAACACTTGGGCTTCAGACCAGTTGTTTTACATTAGGAAGGTTTGTGGCATGCACTGTGGTGGCAGGACAGGTAGCTTTCATCCTTCTAAGTTGGGAACTGCTGATTGAGAGCCCAGTGTCTGCTATTCTTAAAGTGTATTAGTTCTGGTTTAAGCACTTGGGCTTCAGGCCAGTTATTTTACATTAAGAAGGTTCGTGGTCTGCACTCTTGTGGGAGAAGAGGCTGGACTCTGCCCTTCTGAGCTGGGAATTTCTGGTTAAAGGTTTATAGTACCTGAATATTTGAACTGTATCTTACTGAAATTGGTACACCTTGTTTGCTGTAGCATAGACTAGATCCAGGCCTGCTGAATCTAGCTTTGTTTATATGCTTGTTGTTTGTTTGCTTGTTATTTCCCTGGAACGCTAATTCCACCTAATACGCGGCTTCTCAGTGCTTCTGTGGATCACTAGTGGTATCTGCATTGCTTACTGTACTTATTTCCTTGTTTCACTTGAAAGAAAGTTACTGCTTGTCATTTTTGCATTTAAGTTACCTGTAACACATTGCACTTAAGTTACCTGGCACTTGCTCACTAAAGCAGTTATATAAGTCAGCAATAAAAATTAAAAGCACTACACCCTCACTCCCCACTGGCTCTTGTTTTCAATTATTAAGGAATTCCCAATATTATTCTAGCATGTCCAAAAGTCAGTTGTCAATCTCCTCTCCGGTCCAGCTGGTGAATCTAGGAATCTTGAGGCAATGTTACAACTGCCTCATGTACACAGGCAATCCTCTCCTCCTCCCAACAAATTCCAACACATGTGAGAGATGCAACCATATAGCCAAACTGGAGGCTAAGCTCTCTCAACTCAGTACTGGCATAACCAGTCAGGAGGAGAAGGAAACCACACTCACTACAATTCCAGTCTCACATAGACCTACCACGACAGCAAACCAAGCACATAATCACACAAAAACATACTCGGAGGCTATAAATAAATATCTGCCTAAGCAGCAGAGACCTCCAAAGCAGACACCCAAGCAACCACTACCCCAAAACAAAACACATGCAACACATATCTCACAAAGCCAGTGTGCCGAACAGTCACAGCCCTTAAGACTAAACAACACACCTGATACACTTGTAATAGGTGACTCTATCGTCAGGCACACTGACATCCCGCAAACCAGGCTGAACAAGGAGAGGGTCACGGTGAGCAGCCTGTTGGGTGCTAGAATCCGCCACATAACACAAGCACTCAGGTCACTCCAAGGCAAGTACAAATATGACTCAGTCATTGTCCATGCTGGTGTGAATGACCTGAGACGTACCTCCCTGGACTACATGAAAAGAGACATAAAGGAGCTCTCTTAGCATGTAGCCCAGGCCGGTATGACCCTGACCTTGAGTAGCATCTTACCCTCACCAAGAATGATGCCACAATATGAAGACAAGATGATCAATTTCAACAATTGGCTTAAGTACTGGTGTCATTCAAAGGAGATCCAATGCCTGTCAGCTTGGGATGATATGCTCGACAAGCCACGATGCTTCGCTAGGGACGGCTTGCACCTGTCACCCCTGGGCTTGCGGATATTGGCAAAGGCTCTTGCTAACCCCATAGTGCCTTTTTAGGCAAGGCTCAAAAGACAAACCCACCTCCATAGGTATCACAAGGGATAAGAAACTAAGAGTAATGCTACTCAATGCCAGAAGTCTAAACCTCAAGATGCACGCACTCAAAACTCTCCTTAGCATGGAGAACATCGATATCTGTGCAGTAACAAAAACCTGGTTCAGGGCTCCCGAGAGCACCCCAGCACTACCAGGTTATACCTCATACCATGCTTTTCGGCCCCAAAACTTGGACCGAACCACAAAAGGAGGGGGAGTATCGATATTCATCAAAGATACACACACCTCCAGACTATCCATGTGCAACTAACAGTGGGTAAAACTGCCTTCCAGTTTATAGCCTGCTACAGACCACCCTCCCAAACCCAGGAACCACACTCGGCCTTCCTGAGAACACTGGAAAATATGAAGGTCTCTCCAAACACCATTATATTGGTCGACTTCAACTACCCAAACATAGACTGGGAGCATTACTCTAGCTCCAACACCCTAGCCCAAAGGTTCCTAGAATTTATAAACTCAAATGCTATGGAACAACTTGTTACCACTCCCACAAGAGGGGAAAACATACTGGACCTGATCATCACCAACATGGGGACTCTATGCTCCAGACCAAAAGTGTATCCCTCACTGGTAAGATCAGACCATAAACTAATCTCACTGGATATTCACATCCCGACCCCACCCCTGCCCAGAAAACCACAGTGAAAAACTTCTCTAAAGCAAATTTCACACTCCTCAAAACCGAGGTGGAATCCTTCAAAGCCCCGGCCTGTGGAAAATACGGCCCAGACCACAGAATCCTTTATAAACGCATTCTATGAACACCTTCAGGAATGCATGGATCATGCGATCCCAAATAAAACCAAGACCCAATCCTCCAAAGGCAGACGTCCTGTCTGGTGGACCCCAGCCATAAACAAACTATACAATAGAAGGAGGAAGCTACTAAATGATAGAGCAAAATCCCAAAAAGGGAAGGCATCACTGATCAGTATTAGCAAAAAACTACGGGCACTCATAAAATTGTCTAAGGCCAGCTTCGAGAGAAAAATTGCACAGGACACTAAGGATAATCACAAGGCTTTCCTTAGTTATGTTAGGAACCTGGGTGGTAATTCCCAGATATGCTCAGAATTAGTCCAAAATGACAAAAAATACACTGAACCTACAGACATTACCAACATCCTAGCTGACAGGTTCAGCGCAAACTTCTCCCTCCCCTCCCCACCAAAAGGGAAAATATCTATCCCAGCAGAGTGCTGCCCCCCTGACATCTCAGATGCTCAGGTAAGAGCCGCCCTCTCCAAAGCAAAAAACACAGCATCAATGGGACCAGACGGTGTCCCGGGCTGCGTCCTACATTAACTCCAAGAAGAGCTAAACCCAAACATAAAACTACTGTTCAATCTCAGCCTTACTACAGGATATGTGCCCAAAGAGTGGCGTACAGCAACAGTGGTCCCCCTCCATAAAGGTGGTGCCTCAACGAATCCTGGAAACTATCGCCCCATAAGCCTGACTAGCTTGGTCTGCAAAGCTATGGAAAGGATCATCATGGACCTCATAAATAAAGATATTGGGGACGTACAGACACTGGATCCTACCCAGTTCGGCTTTGTTAAGGGCAGATCCTGCCTCTTAAACCTGGTTGATTTCTTTGAAACAGTCACCAAGGCCATTGACGAGGGGAAGGTGGTCCACACAGCCTACCTGGACCTTGCAAAAGCCTTCAATACAATACCCCACTCGCGCATTATAGATAAGCTCACCAGCTTAAATATAAACCCCTATGTCACTAGATGGATTGCAAACTGGCTCAAGGACAGAACCCACATGGTTAGAATTGCTGGAGCCATGTCAGACTCCAAACCAGTTACAAGTGGTGTCCCACAAGGCTCAGTCCTGGGACCTCTCTTGTTCGGTATATATTTCTCGGAGGTACAGGCCAACACGGAAGGACTGTGGCTGATCAAGTTCGCAGATGACTGCAAACTGGGCTTCATAATTGACTCTCCAGCCGACACAAGCATCCTCCAAAAGGGCCTCATAGAAACAGACAACTGGTGCCAGAGCCATGGCCTCAAGCTAAATGCCAAAAAGTGTATAGTCATCCCCTTTGGCAAAAACAAAGTGCCCACAAATTACCACATAGGTGGTAATCCATTAAGTACAGAAGAAGTAATTAGGGACCTGGGGACCCAAGTTGATAGCAATCTCTCATTTGACAACCACGTGGCCAAAGTGGTTAGAAAAACATTTTATATAGCCCACAAAATCATGAAGGGATTCACATCTAGATCAGGGAGGTCATCGTGCCTCTTTACTCATCCCTCATCAGGCCCATAATTGAGTACAATGCCCCTTTTGGGATGTACCTTACCAGACACCTGCAGCAACTGGAAAGACCCCAAAAGTACCTCACCAAGAGGATCAAAGGGCTCAAACAGATGCCATATGCTGCCCGGTTAAAGAAACTCCAGCTCTACTCAGTGGCATACCGCCTGTTCAGAGGCGATCTGTGCCTGACGTATAAAGCCATGTCCAACCCGGAATTAATGGACATGCTGCACCTCAGAAAATCCATATCCCATCGAGCTACGCGCTTGAGAGACTTGAACCTCAGCACTGAAATAAATAGGACATGCTGGAGGGACAGATTCATAACCCAGAGGCTCCCTTCACTCTGGAATAAAATCCCAGTCCAGGTTAGGCAGAGTCCCTCACTGACTCTCTTCAAGAGGAATCTTGATGAGTGGATGGGAGATCGTAGGTTTACCCCGGGTATCACTTCTGTGTCACCGTTAGACAGAGGCACAGTATACTAACCTCGAAAAAGGGCATAGCAAAATAAATTTAAAATGGGTGGCGAAAGCCAAACACATTCTGGCTAGGCTTATAAATGCCCTAGGGCAGATAGCCTAGTATGAACCTATGAACCTATGAACCTACAGATCACAGTACTTGATGCATTCAACACACCTCATGTCTGCTAATACTATCGGTTTAGGACATATTATGCTTGATGACATCAGCAGACCTAGCTGTGGTCAGGCATTTGGAGGGACACATCATCTGCTACAAGTAAAATACTCTAAAACTCTACCTCTTTCTAAGTTACTGAGGTGAGCATATATATGCCATAGGGACATACACACACACACCAAGTGGCGTGGGGTGAGATTAGAACCCATACCTATTTAGTCTTACACACTACAGATTACAGAACTTATTGCACATGCCACGGCTTAAGTCTGATACTACAATGGCAGAAGATGGTCTTCAGGTAGATGACATCATCAGGCCTTGTGTAAGAGGGCAGTTTAGAAGCCAGCAGCAATTTACAGGGCCAAAAAGTGCATAATCATTGCAGTCTGATAGCCACTGAGGGATTCTCAGTTATTTTTCAGGGGTACGCACAAACACACACACACACACACACACACACACACACACACACACACACACACACACACACACACACACACACACACACACACACACACACACACACACACACACACACACCAACCAAGTGGCCTGGAGTAGGATTAGAACTCCTACCTATCTAGTCTTACATACTATAGATCACAGTATGTATCACACATGCCACATCTAGTGTCTGTTTTGTATGTGAATGCAGCCAAACTACTTGTGGCTTACACAAACTAGGCTTGCGTTGAACAGTATCTGTGGCCTGCAGGGTGATATTGCTTCATACTGTTTCCTGCATCTAGTATCCTAGCAGTCAGATAACTGTTAATATCCTAGCTATGTGTCTACAGTTACCAGTATGTCCATATGTGTCTGTTTGCACTTGGATGGGCAAGCCTGTGGGCAGGAACAATGTGGCCTGCCCATGTGTGTATAGACAACATTAGACTTGACACTACCTGCTCACCTGTTGCTGTCTATGTGGTGACATTCAGTAGGCACATGGGTCTGTAGGTAAGTGCATTATGTACTGCTGACCCTTGCTTTGGATCCTTTAAGCAACATTATAGATATGTGATAGACCAGCTTTACTCAACATTATTAGGGTATGTAGGACAATACAGGCATCCACACACATATTAAAGGACCACTACGGGCAAATGATGAAGAAAACATATTTTTTTTTCTTGTCATGATTTACTACACCTCCCAAACCTGCCTTCAGCAAAATAAGTACTCATTCCTAATTTTATTTTGTTTTTACTCTTGTCTGCCCTCATGGGGGCAGACATGGTGATTCCTTTGGAAAGCTAAATCTGTCCTATAATGCAGACTGTAAGGACAAATAGCCCTATCATTTGTTGTCAGACTAGACTTCCATTCACTTACAATGGAACTCCTGAAAAAAACTGCCAAGTTTGAGAGTCTGCAGATCATG
Organism: Protopterus annectens; assembly: GCF_019279795.1. Lineage (NCBI taxonomy): Eukaryota > Metazoa > Chordata > Ceratodontiformes > Protopteridae > Protopterus > Protopterus annectens. The sequence goes on along the minus strand of NC_056735.1, from coordinate 630,838,271 downwards.
TGTCATTGACTGCTATGTGCTGAGTTTTACAAATGTTGTTCCTACTGATGTACTACACATTCACTGAAAGAAACTTGCAAAAGTGTCAACAAATTACTGAGATAAAAAAAGACTGTTCAGAAGGAGCAGTTTTGCAAGTTTCAGTTCCTGGCTAGGTTACTCCTCCCATCTCCCCTCCTTCAGTGGGCTACAGTCTCACATTTCCAGCTTTGCTAGATTCAACTATTTAGTCAGCTTTGCATGACAATAGAAATAAAAAAATAGCCTGGTGTGCCACTAAAACTGTTCCCTTGTATGTCTCTTCACTTCTGAATAGCAATTCCCAAGAATAAAAAAAAGCAAACTCATCAGTCCAGAGTTTAGGCTAGTCTACCCATTTTTTAAAATGTGCACATCAAATTATTCAGCTTGTAATGCATTTTGGCTGCTGACATGGTTATCTTTACATAGTTATTCTCTTATAGTATAACCTGAACTTATGGTATTTAATGATAAATTTTACAACAATTCTCAGTTTCTTAACAATGATCTCCCAAGCCTCTGATGTGACCTAGTACTTTCTTACTATTTCTTTATGTAGTTTGTCTTAATTGTATATTTGTAGTGTGTTTCTCATCCTATCAGCAACAGACTCCTGGAGAAGCATATACTTGTATAGAAAGAGTACCAGCAGCTGTAGCAGTGATACCGCACTCCAAAACAATGCACTCAAACATAGTACTGACAAACACAAGGGAATGTGTACGTCTGAATCAAGCAGTGATGAAAATTGCTAGGGACTTCACTGAGCAAACTTTTACTCTTAATTTCTCCATTTCATAATGCATAACATTCGAACCACACTTACAAAGGCACATCTCCACCTTCCACAAACACAGCAACCCACACCCACACAACTGCTACGGTTTCTCCCTTCAGTTATTGCAAGCCAAGAACAACACTATTTAATAAGGATACCTACCAGACAAGTCTGCATAGCGCATTTGGTCTACTTGCATCATTGCAGCTCGCCCCAGCAACTGTAACATTGCCAGAAAAAAACACTGCTACAGTCCGGTTTCTCCCTACAATTATTGCAAGCCAAGAATAATACTTTTTAATAAAGATACCTACCAGACAAGTCTGCATAGCACACTTGGTCTACCTGCATCATCACAGCTAGCCCCCCCCCCCAGCAACTGTAACATTGCCAGATAAAACCACTGCTATGGTCCGGTTTCTCCCTAAAGTTATTGCAAGCCAAGAATAACACTTTTTTAATAAAGATACCTACCATACAAGTTTGCATAGCGCATCATCGCAGCTTGGGTCCCCCCCCCCCCAGCAACTGCAACATTGCCAGATAAAACCACTGCTATGGTCTGGTTTCTTCCTACAGTTATTGCAAGCCAAAAATAACACTTTTTAATAATGATATCTACCAGACAAGTCTGCATAGGTGGCTGGATATTTACAGTTCTTGTTATTAGCAGATGTGGTCCTTAACAGTTATGTTTTAAATATTGTGACTGGCTATTTATATTTCCTTTTACAGCACATTTGTTACTTTTACTAATTATTTTTTAAACATTGTTTTGGCCGGCATCCACACCTGCAAGGCCTCCCCAGGCAACTATAGCTTTGTCTATTGCCACTGGGTGTCATAACTTAACAATATACTTGTTGTATCTTGTCCCAAATAGATCTGCCTCCACACTGAATACTTGTAAAGTAAGGCAAGTACCATTTACTTGGTGTATTTTGTCCCCTAGATAGATTTACTTTCCTTTGTATTACTTGCACACCAAGGCCTTAAAGTAGTGTTTCTGAAACTAACTGTTTACACTCCTAATTTCCTGCTTCGACCTCTTCCTTGCTTACACTTACATTACAGCTCCAAGGCTTCTACTTCTTAAGCTGATTACTTTCCTTTGCAGTCTTCTGTGAGGGGGCGGGACAGATCTCTACCGTCTTTTTCTTGTTATACCTTTCCCCATTTTGTATCTCCCTCCTCTAACTTCCTCCTCCCCCATGCACATTAACTAGTCTATATTAGTGGGTCTCCTTGAGCAACGCCCTTTTGAAAGTTATCTTTTGGCATGCTTGTGGTGAGGAAGCTTCCCCAGACCTTTTTCAGTGTGACTGCATCAGTATAAGTAAATTAAACTAGTACAATACACCCAAACAGACACATTTGGTGTAAACAGAAACAAGCGGAATGATACATTTGGTGTACAAAGAAAAGAAACAAGTAAGCCCATTGATATAATTGGAGTTACTGTTAGCCCCGCTGCGCTCAGGCTCACTCCGCTCCCCTCCCTGCTTCCTATTCCCACCCTCCCCCACTAGTGCTACATTTCAACTGAACTTAGCCACGCCCATCATGCTAACCACCAATCACTGAATCTGCCCCACCACTGTACCCATTTCCTTCTCTTCCACTATTCCATATTCTGTAAAGCACAGTCTTCCATCTAACTACCTTACAATCACAAACAATGCCTCTCATCATCCACCACACCCACCCCATCCCAAGCAGATCGCTGCACACAGATCACAGCCATCACACTACCAGTCTCAAACAACTATAAAGAACTTTAAGACCCTAAGCAAACTACTCAATCTCTATTTTTACCTCAGAACCTAACTCATTAGCTGCGGTGATATACACCCAAACCCAGGCCCTGAAAATCTAGGAGCCCCAACCCTCAACCTGAATGATACCCTACTCCACCGAGACAAATCCACGCTCCTCATTTTAAATTTAAATGTTTTGTAGTCAAGGACAAAGGCAAAGACTAAGGTTCCGGCAAAGACAAAGCTGCATGCACAGGCACCTTCTGTTCAGGGCCCTAGACCTCAAAGACAGATGCTTAGAATGGCTGAAGACCTGTTAACTATGATCAGAGGTTCTCATCCCCCTCCTGACAAGAGACCTAGGCTAGAGCCAGATTATGATTCCTCAGATCAAGTTTCGATTTCTTCTGCTTCTTCTTCTGAGCAGGATTATTCCTTCCCTCCTTATGAGGATTCTGATGCTGAAGAATCCCTTCCTTCGGCCTCTCCTCCTGAGGATTATTCATTTGGGGAAACCTTGCATGACATGCAAGAGCATTTTCACTGGGAAGGGCAGGAATACTCTGAATCTAAGAAAAGGCTTAGGGATTTTCTTCTGCTTCCACAGCATAGACCCCTGGCTATTCCACCTGTATTGGACATTGTGGATGATGTTTTTACAGAGGCATCTCTCTCTCTCCTGATTCTTTTCCTCCTGCTCCTGTCAAACTGGATAGGTATTATAGGGTTCCAGATTCCCACAAATATCTATTTAAGAATCCTTCAGCTGATCCAGAAACTATTTCTCAGGGCCCTATGGGTGTTAAAGCGGCCTCTGTTAAGAATCCTATTCCCTCTGACCGAGTGTCCAGAGCCTTGGAAAGATGGGGCAAAAAAGTGTATACTTCTGCTACATTGTCTATTAGAGCTTTGAATTGTCAATTTCATATGTTAAAATATCAGCAATACCTTTTGTCTGTGTTAAAGCAAAATATGTCTGCTGTTTCTGGTGGTGCAGACAATAAGGAATTACAGGATTTATTGCATGCTACTGAGCAGGTGGGTAAACATACCCTGCACTGTGGTTTTGATTCTTTGGAGGCTTCTTGCAGGGCTGCAGCAACTGGCACAGTTATTAGAAGGCATGCTTGGTTAAAGGAGCAAAGTTTGCCTGAGCAGTTTAAAGCAAAGCTTTTAGATGCCCCTTTGCAACACAATATTTTGTTAGGGGCCAAAGCTGCGGAAGTATTGAAGAAAATGGAAGACAAAGCCAAATCTATGCAGATGGTTAAAGATTTTCTACAGATACAACCCCCTAGATTTAGCAGGAATTGGCCAGCTAAACCTTGGTCCTTTCTGAGCTCAGACAGACCTCAGCGGGGCAGATACAGGCGTTCCAGAGGTAGGGGTCAGGCACAGCCCCCTTTGAGAAATAAGCAGTGGAGTGCCCCCTCTCCCAAGGGAGGGGAAGATAGGTCACAACCTTACAGGAAACAGTCATTCCTTTGGGAGGAAAAATCTCTCTTTTTTTATCACAATTGGAGCCGCATAACTCAAAACAAATGGGTTCTGGACATCGTTTCAAGGGGTTACAGGTTTCATTTCCATACCTTGCCAAGATCAAATGGATGACCAGATCTGCCAAAGCATCAATGGGCAGAGGCACAACAGCAAGTTCAGTCCCTCATGGATATGAGGGCCATAGGTTTGGTACCAGATTCAGAAATGTGGCAAGGGTTTTATTCAAGACTTTTCCTGGTTCCCAGGAAGGAAAATGCATGGAGACCAATCCTGGACCTTTCCATATTGAACACCTTCCTAGAAATTCCAAAATTCAAGATGCTCACTCTGCAGCAGCTGCTGCCTATGCTGAGCAAGAACGCTTGGATGGTGACTTTGAACTTGAAGGAGGCTTACCTGCATATTCCCATACGGCAAGAGTGCAGAAGGCACCTGAGATTCAAACGGGCTCGAGGCATTACCAGTTCTCTGTGCTGCCCTTTGGCTTATCTACTGCGCCCAGGGTCTTTACAAAGTGCCTTGCACCAGTAATGGTGTTTTGCAGACAGAAGGGAATTCAAATATACCCTTATCTGGACGATTGTCTCATTCAAGCGGATGACAAGGAGACTTTACTTCAGCATCTAACATTTGTGCAGCATCTTCTCTTGTGCCTAGGGTTCACGGTGAACCTAAAGAAATCAAACCTGGTGCCTATGCAGCAAATTACTTTCCTGGGTGTGCTTCTGAGCACTACAATCCAGATGGCTATTTGACACCAGACAAAAAAGTGCAACTGGCTTCTTATTTCAAAAATCTGGCTTTAATGAGTCAGCTGTCTGCAAGAAAAGTTCTGCAGGCTCTGGGTTACATGGCACCCTGCATTCTGATAGTACCATATGCAAGTCTGAATATGTGGAAGATACAGTGGTACCTCAAGAGTGTATGGTCTCAGCATTGCCACAGTCTGGAAACAGTGATCGCAATTTTGCCTGGTCTCCGGCAGGAGTTTCTTTGGTGGGCCGAGGCCTGTCTCCAAAACAAGGGGAGGCCCTCCCGTCCCATTCCAGCCAATCAAGTCATAATGACGGATGCTTCGGATCATGCATGGGGAGCCCACATGCAAGGGAAATGTCTTCAGGGTGCCTGGACAGAGGACCAAATGCATCTGCACATAAATTTGAAGGAGATGCTAGCTGTACAGAATGCCCTGACAGCCTTCAAAGATCTTATTCTACCGGGGCAATTACTGATAAAGACAGACAACACTATGGTGATGTGGTACATAAATAAGCAGGGAGGCTCTCATTCTTACTCCCTGTGCAGTTTGGCCATGGCTTTGTGGAACATGGCACTAGCCAACAAGGTGGACTTACTAGCTCAATTCCTGCCAGGAAAGGACAACACTCTGGCGGACAGTCTAAGCAGAACTGTTTTGGATCCACACAAATGGATGTTGGATGTTCGGATATTCAGGATGATAATGGAGGCATGGGGGTGCCCAGACATGGATCTTTTTGCATCTCCCTAAAACCATCATCTTCAAACGTTCTGCACGAGGACCTACCACAAGCTAGCATGGAAAGTGGATGCTCTTTCATTCAGTTGGAAGCACCTCTCAGTATATGCTTTTCCTCCTTTTCCTCTTCTTCCTCAGGTACTTATGAAAATCAAACAGGACAGACCGTGAATGATTTTACTGGCTCCCAACTGGCTTCTGCAATTCTGGTATTCCTCCCTGATGAACCTGGCTCAGGGTCCACCCTGGATTTTGCCACAACTTCCACATCTACTGTCTCAACGAAACAGCCAGATCCTGCACAGCCATGTCAAAACTCTAAATCTAGCAGCCTGGCGGATCCAGGATCTTAAAACAGTTCTACCCTTACCAAACAGGTACTGGACGTAATTCTTGAAGCTAGACGGCCCAGCACCAGGAAGTCTTATGCAGGTAAATGGAAAAGATTTTGCTCCTGGACTCAGGCCCAAGGTTTTGATTCTGCAGTTCCAAACATTCCTCTGATTTTACAATACCTAACAGAGATGTTACATAAGGGCCTATCTTTTTCATCTATCAAAATTCATGCATCTGCTATTTCTGCACATTACAATATGGATCCCCCAATCTTTTCTCATCCGTTACTTAAGCAATATATGAGAGGGGCGAAGAATATAAGGCCTCCTTTAAGAGCACCTCCCACTTGGGATCTCAACTTTGTTTTGGGAAAGTTAACTTTATCTCCTTTTGAACCTGTAGCTTCCACAGATTTAAAGTTTTTATCATGGAAAACTGCTTTTCTTTTCGCTATTAACTCTGCCAGAAGAGTTTCAGAATTGCAAGCTCTCATGGCTGTAGAACCCTTTATTATTTTTCATCAGGACAGGGTATCCCTGAGGACTAATCCCACCTTTATGCCTAAGGTGGTTTCAAAAGTAGCCTTGAATCAGACTATTCATTTGCCTACCTTTTATCCTAATCCTCAAAGTGAAGAGGAAAGTATTTTGCATTCTTTAGATATACACAGGCAGCTTCGTTTTTACTTGGACAAGACCAAGATTTTCAGGAAATCGGACCAATTGTTTGTGGCTTATGCTTCTACCTCACAGGGGAGAGCAATCACTAAGCAGACTGTTTCTAAGTGGATTGCCCACTGCATCAAGTTCTGTTACTCTCATCATGATAAGCCTGTTCATGTTAATGTCAGAACACATTCTACCAGAGCTACTGCCACTTTGGCAGCTTTTCTCAGTGGAGTTCCTACCAAGGAGATCTTAGAAGCTGCAACTTGGAGTTCTGTGCATACTTTTTCTAAGCACTACACTCTCCCTCTCTATTCTAAATCTAGGGCAGGTTTTGCCTCTGCAGTCCTGCAGGGTTTTGTGGCCACCCCTTCTGTTCCTTCTCCATCCACCCTTTCTTAGCTTTGGGATTCAACCCTACAGTAATGACTGTAACAGTAAACCACGAAGAACATAGTACAGTTGTGTACTCTTACCATAAATGTAGATGTTTGAATATGTTCACTGTTACAGTCTGGGTTACCCTCCCTCCTGTTCCCTCTTTTGTTGTTCTTTGAGTGCTGTCTGTGTCTCCTTGACATTTCTTTTTTCTCCGAGGTATTTTTGCTGGTGATATTTGGGAATGTTCTGGTTTATGTTTGCTTATTCTTTTTGATTAAGCTTTTGACCTTTATTTTTGGGCACCTGACATCTGGGGCAAAAAAAAAACTGGGGAAAATGGCATCGGCTGAGGTCTTTATACCCCTGGCGCACTGACGTCAGGGCAGGAGCGACTTCAGCCAACGTCGGGCCCGACTTTGGGACTCTGGCTGATCTAGGGCTGCTGCCAGTAGGAAGACCCCTACAGTAATGACTGTAACAGTGAACATACTTGAACATCTACATTTATGGTAAGAGTACACAACTGTACTTTATTCTTGGCTTGCAATAACGGTAGGGAGAAACCGGACCGTAACAGTGGTTTTATCTGGCAATGTTGCAGTTGCTGGGGGGGGGGGAGCTGCGATGATGCAGGTAGACCAAGTGCACTATGCAGACTTGTCTGGTAGGTATCCTTATTAAAAAGTGTTATTCTTGGCTTGCAGTAACTGAAGGGAGAAACCGTAGCAGTTGTGTGGGTGTGGGTTGCTATGTTTGTGGAAGGTGGAGGTGTGCCTTTGTAAGTGTGGTGCGAATGTTATGCATTATGAAATGGAGAAATTAAGAGTAAAATTTTGCTGAGTGAAGTCCCTATCTGGCAATGTTGCAGTTGCTGGGGGAGGGGACCGAGCTGTGATGATGCAGGTAGACCAAGTGTGCTATGCAGACTTGTCTGGTAGGTATCCTTATTAAAAAGTTTTATTCTTGGCTTGCAATAATGGTATGGGGAAACCGGACCATAGCAGTGGTTTTATCTGGCAATGTTGCAGTTGCTGGGGGGGGGGGGGACCTGAGCTGCGGTGATGCAGGTAGACCAAGTGTGCTATGCAGACTTGTCTCTTAGGTATCCTTATTAAAAAGTGTTATTCTTGGCTTGCAATAACGGTAGGGAGACACCGGACCATAGCAGTGGTTTTATCAGGCAATGTTGCAGTTGCTGGGGGGGGGGAGCTGCAATGATGCAGGTAGACCAGGTGCGCTATGCAGACTTGTCTGGTAGGTATCCTTATTAAATAGTGTTGTTCTTGGCTTGCAATAACTGAAGGGAGAAACCGTAGCAGTTGTGTGGGTGCGGGTTGCTGTGTTTGTGGAAGGTGGACATGTGCCTTTGTAAGTGTGGTGCGAATGTTATGCATTATGAAATGGAGAAATTAAGAGTAAAATTTTGCTCAGTGAAGTCCCTAGCAATGTCATCACTGCTTGATTCAGACATATACATTCCCTTGTGTTTGTCAGTACTATGTTTGAGTGCATTGTTTTGGAGTGTGGTATCTCTGCTACAGCTGCTGGTACTCTTTCTATACAAGCATATGCTTTTCCAGGAGTTGTTGCTGATAGGATGAGAAACACACTACAAATATACAACTAAGACAAACTACATAAAGCAATAGTAAGAAAGTACTAGGTCACATCAGAGGCTTGGGAGGTCATTGTTAAGAAACTGAGAATTGTTGTAAAATGTATCATTAAATACCATACGTTCAGGTTATACTATAAGAGAATAACTATGTAAAGATAACCATGTCAGCAGCCAAAATGCATTACAAGTTGAATATTTTACTGTGCACATTTTAAAAAATGGATAGACTAGCCTAAACTCTGGACTGATGAGTTTGCTTTTTTTTTATTCTTGGGAATTGCTATTCAGAAGTGAAGAGACATACAAGGGAACAGTTTTAGTGGCACACCAGGTTATTTTTTTTATTTCTATTGTCATGCAAAGCTGACTAAATAGTTGAATCTAGCAAAGCTGGAAATGTGAGACTGTAGCCCACTGAAGGAGGGAGATGGGAGGAGTAACCTGGCCAGGAACTGAAACTTGCAAAACTGCTCCTTGTGAAAAGTCTTTTTTATCTCAGTAATTTGTTGACACTTTTGCAAGTTTCTTTCAGTGAATGTGTAGTACATCAGTAGGAACAACATTTGTAAAACTCAGCGCATACCAGTCAATGACACATGAGCTGCAGACTCTCAAACTTGGCAGTTTTTTTTCAGGAGTTCCATTGTAAGTGAATGGAAGTTGTTAGAAAAATATGTATTTGAACACATATAAAGTGTTAGTTAAAAAGCAAAAAGTATATAATGCATTTTATTCTATTAACAATATGGCAATAAGAATGATTTTACATGTATTTGCTTGAAGCTTTGGAGTTGCAGTGTATTTGAACTCTGACCCTGGCAGTGAGTAGCCAGCTCAGCAAGCTTATGTTTTTCACTAATGATTATCTGCTGGGTCAGGAAATTAAATGTATAAAGCATTGAAAATCTTCTTCCTTCCTCTGGGACAATTGGCCTTGTGAATGTTACCAAGATAAGACACAGCTGCTGAAGTAATGTTGCAAGAAGAACAAAGAAGTGTATTACAAGACTGAACCAACTATTGTATTCGAGCAGGCCTGAAACCTTGAAGGAGTAATATTTACAGAAAGACATTATAACTGACCAGGTGCTTTGCAAGGCTGTATTATTCCCATGGGAAAACTTTTATAATGTATAACATCAGCTTTTCTTATGAATAGAATATTGTAGACCATAGTGATGTAGGTGCCCTGTGACTAACCACGTCAGTAAGGTGGGCACAGCTTGAATGTAAACCTATATAAAATTGTGCACTTCCTGCATCATGTCAGACAAAATTCTGTACTTGTACGTTTTTTGCCTCCTGGTGTACACTAGTAAACTTTTGCATCTGAGCCTCCTGTGTTGTTATCTTTGTTTTTATTTAACAGTTTGGTCCTTCGGACCGGAAACCCTCAGACAGCTACAGATCAGAGTGTGCCAGTGGTCGAACACTGCACAGGAGAAGCTACCAAAATGGTTCTTCTTGAAATACGAAAGACCTCTGACTGAATTGTCATTTTGAGAGGCTGGCCACTTTCTGATCTGCAGCCGAAGAGCGGTCTCGAACTGGTCGACTCAGGAGGCTCAGGTAGGAAGACATTTGCCTTTTTTCTGTTTTAGATCAGGGACTAGGTTGCAGTAAATACTATTGTCAGAAGATTTGTTATACAGATCAAGGACAAAAGGAAATTACTGTATATTTTGTCAGGGATCAGGGAAACAGAATAAGGTAGGCAGTTATTCTAGATAAACTGTGTAAGGAACTGAAATACCACGTGGTGAAAAGGGTTACGTAACATTTTCTTTTAGAATGGGAAATCAGTGCACTAAAACATCGCGAGATCCGCCCCTAACTGAAGACGCAAAATATATGGAATTACAACGAGCTGATAATGTAAGGTATTATACAAAATGGGTTAATAAATACGGATTTGATGGTAAATTAAATAAAATTTCATTAGTTAAACTTTTAAAACAACTTAAATCTGATGCAGAAGGTCAGGCAAAAAAACAACAGCGATTAGGCATTCCTCAGGCACACAGGTGGATTGAGGAAGTAAACCGAAGGGAACAAAAAACTAAAAATGCTAAAACGTTATTTTTAGATAAAGAGGATAATAATACAGTAATAGCGATGGCTCCTCCTCCCCCGCCCCCTCCGATGCCTTTTTCAGGATATGAAGCAGGAGGACAAACTGGTCCGCCTCCACGTTATCCTGAAGTCACAAGAACACTAAAACCATTTGTTAGAGATCCTATTGAAACTAGGTCCCGGACACGTAAAACACTTGGGGACACAGACTTATATCAAGTAGGGAGAAACACACTAGAGGAGAGTGAGGAAGAAATCTGTCCACTAATCAAGGTACCAAATCCTCAGGCAGGACAGGAAGAGCAGGACCCAACTCTTCTAGTATATAGACCATGGACACCAGAAGATATTCGGAAAGCTACAGAGGGAATCCCTCATCCAAAAGTTAATTACACAAAGTTTTTACAAGATTTACAAGGTATGAGACTGAGTTACCACTTGAATGGGGAAGAAGTAGAAAAGGTAGTTAGACAAATTGTGGGTCCAGACTGGCACATGATTTATGGCACCTGGAATCCTCGTAATGCAGAGCTTAAACCACTCCCACATAGTGATGCAGAACTAGACAACAGAGTAAAAGGTCTTACAGACCGAATTTCTGAAAAATGGAAACCTAGAGCAGATTGGACTTGCATTAATCAATGCATACAACAAGAGAATGAAACTGCAGATGGGTACTATGGTAGATTATTGGAATGTTTCAATAACCATAGTGGTATGGCTATACCTGAAAACCAGACACATGATACCTCGTATGAACAGCAACTGAAAAATGCGTTTTTGAAAGGTTGCATTGCACCTATCAGTAGCTTTACTACAAAGCATATGATAGATCATCGAACAAGTAGGCTACAAGCCTTACTTGAATATGCTAGACATGCTGAAAGACACTTTAATAGTAAAAAGAAAAAGAAGACACAGGTCTTCACAGCTGAAGATGGAGCTGAGGTCTTTGTAGTACAGTCAGGTAAAAAGGGTAAGAAAAATGCCCAGGGAAATAGACAATCTGACAAAAGGTCAGAAGATTTTGAAGAGAGAAAAAAGAAAGGTGAGTGCTTTAAGTGCGGAAAGAAAGGACATTTAGCAAGGTATTGCAGGCTAAATAAAAAGGTGATTACAGAAAGCAAGGGTGATGAGGACTGACTATATGATAGTGATGAAAGTCAGAAATCATCAGGAAAGGCTAACAAACAAAGGACAAATGTAAATGTAGTGGAAGGAACAGATGAAGTGCAAGCAGATGTAGAGGATGAAGAAAGTGAAATTTTAGATTTGGCATTACTGAGCTTGGAGTTCTATCTGGCAGACACAAAACCGGAAATTACACTTCTGGTGGAAGGAAGGGAAGTTAAATTCCTGTGTGACTCAGGAGCGTCACGGACTTTGATACACCCCTCAAAGTTACCAGAATATTCCGAATCACCTGATTATATATTAGTGAAAGTAGCAAATGGACAGCTATATAGGGAGCCACTCTCCCATGATATAGCAATAACTGACCCTGTTTCGGGTATGACTCAGAAAAGTAAAATTGTAGTTTCTGCAAAATGTCCAGTAAACTTACTGGGAAGAGATCTTATGCAGATATTTGGCATAGCAGTAGTTCCCACTATGCAGGGTATGGAGGCACAATGACAAATGGATACTTTTGTGGTGCGACCGGAGGGTGAAACTTTTTACTGGTACAGCCAGGACCTAGTTACGACTGGTCCAGGGGCAGTAACCGAGGAACTGATGAATGTAGCCATCAGTAAGGCCCCCTCCCTTGACACTGACCAACAGCATTTGTTACATTGTACTCTATACTACTGTAGCATGCCAGGACCTGATAAAGAATATGAGCAAGAATTATTCAAAAATCCTGCTAACAGATTAGTATTACGAACCTTATATTGGGATACTGAGGGAAACAGTGTGGTAAGCTGTTCACTACCTCAGGAATTCATGACACTGTACAAATCTAATCGACTACCACATGTTAGCTTAACTAAAAACAAGAATATGAAATGGGCGGACTTAGGAGAAAAAGTAACAAGATGGGAAAAACAAACTGATTTAGAATTATCAGAACAGGGAATACAAAAACAGAAATTGAATTGGCTAACACAGACACATCCAGCTGTACACTTACAAACTAGTGAAGACAGCTGATTAGCGTTCTTATTAGAAGAAGAAGAAAAAGCCTTGTGTGACATATCAAACATTCTTTGGTCAACAGGCAAATCAGATGTAGGACTTATTCAAACAGCAGGACCAGTAACTATTACACCAAAATCAGCATTTAGACCACAAAAAAGACAATACCCCTTGAGGAAAGATGCAGAGCAAGGAATCAAGCCTATAATAGCAGCATTACTCAAGGAAGGAGTACTGGTAGAATCTCTTGATTCACCATGTAACACCCCTCTATTTCCTGTTAAAAAAGCAAATGGGGAATGGCGGATGGTACAGGATTTACAAGCTGTAAACAATGCAATAATACCCAGAGCACCTACGGTGCCAGACCCACACACCTTGTTGAATGATTTGAAGCCACAACAAAAATATTTCACTGTGGTAGATATAAGCAATGCTTTCTTTTCAATACCTATGCATCCTGATAGCCAGTATTGGTTTGCATTTACATTTCAGGGTAAAAGATATACCTATACTCGGCTACCGCAGGGATATTGTGAAAGTCCAACGATATTTGCACAAGAAATGGCAAGCAACCTGGCAGGGTTTACCCCACCAGAAGGTAGTCAGATTCTACTTTATGTAGATGACATTTTACTAGCAGCCCCCACCCAGCATCAATGCAGGGAGGATACGATAGCATTATTGAAAATTTTAGCAGCACAGGGACACAAAGTAAACAAAAGTAAGTTACAACTTTGGAGAAAACAGGTTAGATACCTAGGATATGTAATATCCAATGAAGGTAGAATATTAGACGAAGACAGAAAAACAGCAATTTTACAGGCACCTAAACCAGCAACCAAGAAGGAAATTATGTCTTTCTTGGGAACGACTAATTTTTGTCGAAGCTGGATATCAAACTATGCTGTAGAATCTGCTCCACTGGCTGATTTAATATATAAAACACCAATGGCAGCACAAGATGTATTACAATGGACACCTGAAGCAGAAACAGCTTTCTGCAGACTAAAACAATTGATAGCTTCATCATTAGTTTTAGGACTTCCAAATTACCACAAAAGATTTTTTCAGACCGTAGATTATAAACAGGGATACATGACGTCAGTTCTGACGCAACAGCATGGGGATAAGCAACGCCCCATAGCTTACTATTCATCACAGTTAGACCCAGTGGCACGATCGTTGCCTCACTGTGTGCAAGCAGTAGTCGCAGCTGCAATGGCAGTACAGGCTTCAGCCTCAGTGGTATTATTCCACCCTCTCACATTGAGAGTGCCTCATGCAGTTGCGATAATTTTACTGCAAGAAAAAATAGCATATCTATCTCCTGCTAGACATCTTTCATGTATGACCATACTGCTGAGCCAACCTCATATGGTAATTGAACGTTGTACAACATTAAATCCATCAACGTTACTTCCGACTCCTGCGGATGGCACACCGCACAGCTGCCTGCAGGAAATTGAACAAATAACTTTGCCCAGACAAGACCTCACTGATATGCCCTTGGATGATGCCGAGGTGACATTTTACGTGGATGGCTCCTGCAGAAAAGGTCCTACAGGGAAAAATCTAGTAGGGTATGCAGTAGTCACAGATACAGAGATCTTAGAAGCCCAACCCTTACAGCATAACCTGTCTGCTCAAGCAGCAGAGCTGATAGCCTTAACACGGGCTTGCACTCTAGCGAAAGATAAATGTGTAAACATATATACTGATAGTATGCTTTCTCTACAGTGCATGTTTTTGCACAACAATGGAAAAATAGGGGAATGATAACATCTAATGGTAAACTGATTAATCATGCGCAACTTATTTTGAACTTGTTAGATTCCATTCAGTTACCTACTAAAGTAGCTATTTGTAAATGTTTAGCATATACAAAACAACAGGATACAATTTCAAAAGGAAATGCAAAAGCTGATGCAGCTGCAAAGCAAGCAGCCTCAGACTCAGAAACTTTACTTTTAACCGAAGAATTACAGCCCTCTGAGATTTTAGATTTAGAAATGTTAAAAACAATGCAGACATTAACTACAAAAGCAGAGAAACAAAAATGGGAGAAACGAGGTGCAATCCTCGAAAATGGACTGTATGTCTCCAAAGAGAAAAAAACAATATTGCCATCTAATTTATTTAGATATGCAGCTTTGTTGAGCCACGGGCAGTGCCATGTCTCAACAGGGGGATGGTACAGTTAGTAAATCGAATATTCCAAACATATGGATTCACAAACTATACACAAAAATTTTGTGCAGCATGTCATATCTGTAACAAACATCATGCACAAGGGGCATTCAAACCCAAGCAAGGGAGTTTTCCTATACCACCATATCCGTTCCACACTATTTGTATGGATTTCATAGAATTGAATAAATGTGAAGGGAAAAAATACTGTTTAGACATGTTTTCCAAATGGGTAGAAGCTTTTCCAACTAAAAATCTGGATGCAGCAACAGTGGCAAAGGCCCTAATAAAAGAAATAATTCCTAGATCTGGCATACCGGAAAGAATCTATAGTGACAATGGGACACATTTTGTTAATCAGACGATTCACCAACGTGGGAGATTCTTTGGGATCTCCTTGAAGAATCATTGTGCTTACCACCCACAGTCTGCAGGACTGGTGGAAAGGTACAATGGAATTTTAAAAAGCAAGTTGAGGAAGTTAGTAAGCGAAACACAGAAGAACTGGATTTGCTGTTTGCCTTTGGCACTGCTGAGCATGAGAACAGTTCCAAACATAAAGGGTTTTACCCCCTTTGAAGTGATATTTGGAAGGGCATATTATGTGCCACAATGGAAAGTTCTCATGCCTGCAGAACTAGAGGCTGACAGCTCATTAGCTAGCTATATGAGGAAACTGTTAACAAATAAAACTGTTTTGCAGTTGAACTCTTTTTCAGATAAAAGGCAGACCAGACCGTTGGAAGCAGTGCTGACTCCGGGGTCCTGGGTGTGGTTGAAAGTTACGAAGAAGAAGAATTGGGTGAGTCCAAAGTGGGAAGGACGGTACCAGGTACCGTTGGCGACGCCTACTGCAGTCAAAGTTTCTGAGAGGTCGTCCTGGGTCCATCTGACACACTGTAAACCAGTAAAGAATTTTCAACTTGATAAACATTTTGTGACTGACACACAACAAAGGCAGGATGGCCAAGAGCAAAACGAGTAAAAATACAGATCAACCCCAAAGATGTTGTTTAATCATCTTGCTGACTATGCATTTATTGACTATGATTGTGATGACCTTCCTTTTGTTGTGGTTTTTCCTACATGTAACCACACAAGTGAAAGTGAAAAAGGTAAAAACGAAAATACAGAAAGGTAGCAGTCTGGCGATACAAATCCACAAGATGAAGTAGTTGTTGAACGCAAAATTAGTTTAATAAAGTAGCGTTTTCGCAGCTTGACAAATCCGCAGCTTCTTCAGAAAAAGTTTCATAAAAGCAAACGGTAAAATTTTTTTAAAATGATTTAAAGGAAGTGTTAAAGTTACATCACTTCCTGTTAGGAAACCTCGTAACTGCACGCTTGTACTAAAAAGTTACTAAAAGCGCTCCAAGGAATTAAACGAGCGCTAGGTTAGTTTAATAAAATAACATTTTCACTGCTTGAAAAAATCGGCAGCCTCTTCGCAAAAAAGTTTTTACAAAAGCAGAAAACCAAGACTTTTTTGAAAAAACTTTAAAGGAAGTGTTGAAAACACATTGCTTCCTGTTGTAGTCCTAGTAACAACACGCTGGTACAAAGAATGCTATATATAAAAAAACTAAATGTTTTAAAACATAAGCTGATACTAAATAACCAGTAGAAAGCAAAAGGATCAAGGGGGGGGAGGGGGGAAGGAGGGGAGGGGGGGAAGGGGGAGGGGGGAGAAGGAGGGGGGAGGAGGAAGGGGGGAAAAAAAGGAAAGAAAAGGGGAAGAAGCAAACTGGGGAGTCGATAGAATTATCTAGTATAACTCCTCAGTTTGAGAACTGCAGAAATATTGCAGTTCTCATTCAACCCTGGGATATTAAATGCATTCAGTGTTATTTGCCATTGTAGTTCTTTTAATTCTAATAAACATGGGATAGGGCCTCCTCTAATGTTATTAGGAAAGTGATCAATGCCCATAAAGGAAAATGTATGCCCAGGGTTGGTTTCTGTATGTTTGGCCAATGCATTATCCAATTTATGGTTTTTCATAGCGTAGATGTGCTGGTAAATACGCTGCTTCAATTTCCTGTCGGTCTTACCGATGTAGAATGCAGAGCAGCATTCGCATTGAGCCAGGTAAACGACAGACCGGGTATCACAGTTAATTCTATGTTTGATGAAGTATACATCTGGGACTTTGAGTGTAATTTCTCCTACCTCTCCCATTGACGTAGTTTGCTCTACTTCCACTACTGTTACTTTCCAAGACAAAAGTAACTTTACTACGAGTTTTATAACCACCTTCAATAATGACTCTAAGAAAGTCACTGATATCATTTGGAAAAACTGGTACTTTATCAGTAGCGACTTATATCTATCTGAAAAATTGGGTGCAGTTCCAAAGTTTGTCTTTAGAAGAGGCAAAAACCTCAAGGAGTTGTTACAAAGCAACCCCTTGAACATGGATTTTACTAGGAACAAGGGAAGCTTCACTTGTGGGTCTTGTAATTACTGTAACGTGATAAAAACTGGAAGCACATTCCAAGTCAATAGGAGGAAATACTTCATCAAACATAGAATTAACTGTGATACCCGGTCTGTCGTTTACCTGGCTAAATGCGAATGCGAATTTTTTATATATTTTATCCTTGGAGCTTATCTAGCATTCTTTGTACCAGTGTGTTGTTACTAGGACTACAACAGGAAGCGATGTGTTTTCAACACTTCCTTTAAAATTTTTTCAAAAAAGTCTTGGTTTTCTGCTCTTGTAAAAACTTTTTTGCGAAGAGGCTGCCGATTTTTTCAAGCAGTGAAAATGTCATTTTATTAAACTAACCTAGCACTCGTTTAATTCCTTGGAGCGCTTTTAGTAACTTTTTAGTACAAGCGTGCAGTTACGAGGTTTCCTAACAGGAAGTGATGTAACTTTAACACTTCCTTTAAATCATTTTAAAAAAATTTTACCGTTTGCTTTTATGAAACTTTTTCTGAAGAAGCTGCGGATTTGTCAAGCAGCGAAAATGCTACTTTTTTAAACTAATTTTGCGTTCAACAACTACTTCATCTTGTGGATTTGTATCGCCAGACTGCTACCTTTCTGTATTTTCGTTTTTACACAAGTGAAAGTGGAGAGACGTGATGAACTGTCTATAGACTGGCATCCAAACTTTAACACATACCTAGCTATGAAGCGTGTATATGTAGAGGCTATGAACATTTCAAATTGCTGGGTTTGTACTGCTATACCAACAGCATATGGAGGACTGTTGATGTCCGCTGTCCCCTTGGGGATAAATGAGACTTGGGAGAATTTACTTTTTGATACAGGATCTGTAAGATCACAGGACAAAATTGCATTGTATTTGCCTATTACACAGAAGGGAATTGTATGTTTTTACAAAAATGATACACTTCAAGTGGGTTGGAGTAACTGTAATATAACCATATCTTACAAATGCTATATTAAAGCTAAAGATAAAGGCACTGTTTGTAACACAAATTATGATTCATATTTGAGTTTAATGAAAACAACATTAAGTGATGTGCAGAGAAATCCTGTTTTACATAAACAATTGTCTGTTATAGACAAGAAAATGTTTCATTCAGAATTAACCCGCATCAGTACTAAAGTAGAAAACTGTTATTTTGTTTGTGGGAAAAAGGCATACAAATGGCTACCTGAGAATTGGTCCGGCAGTTGTTTTTTAGGTTATCTGGTTCCGGCCATAAGGCATACTGCAGAATTACCTCTAGGTAAGATACAAAATGTGAGAGATGTAGCCCGGAAACCTGAAGGTCCAATCAGAAAACCTGTGAACCCAGTGGGAAAAATCGAAGCTGGTTGGAAAGACCATCATTCCGTAAAAGTTAAAGAAAAATTGACTCATATGGACTTGAGTGACAGTGTTATATCCTGGGCTGGAATACTTCCAGCATATGGAGCAGTCAAATCGATCTGGGAGTTGAGAAAGCTGTCGAAACTTCTCGAAGTAATGAGTAACGCAACTTTTTCTTCTCTCGAACTAGTGACTGATGAACTGAATGCGATGAGAACTGTTGTGCTACAAAACCGAATGGCTCTTGACTTCACCCTAGCGGAGAGAGGTGGTACGTGCGCGCTTATCAAAGAAGAATGCTGTGCGTTTATACCAGACAATCGACATGAAATTAATGACCACCTAGAGGTAATACAGCAGGTATCGGCCATGACTGAACCAGGCCCAAACCCACTGACGAACTTTTTCCAGAGTCTGTTTGGTGGGTGGGGTTCCATCCTAATGAACATTTTGATTGCTATTTGTGTTGGTTTACTCCTATTAGGAGCATGTGTCTGTTGTGGGATCCCCTGCATGAAAAGATTGATCAAAGATTTTATTGATATATCCGTAACTGAAACTTTGTACCAAGACATTGAATTGGAACAATTAATTTCAGACGAAACTCTTTCCGAAGTATAAACTAAATGACTTGCCTAGTTGAAAGACCTTAAGGGAGAAGGCTAGGGGATGATATAACAGTGTTTATATTTCAGAATAGAATAAAAAGTATTAAAAGGGAGGAAAATGTTAGAAAAATATGTATTTGAACACATATAAAGTGTTAGTTAAAAAGCAAAAAGTATATAATGCATTTTATTCTATTAACAATATGGCAATAAGAATGATTTTACATGTAATTGCTTGAAGCTTTGGAGCTGCAGTGTATTTGAACTCTGACCCTGGCAGTAGCCAGCTCAGCAAGCTTATGTTTTTCACTAATGATTATCTGCTGGGTCAGGAAATTAAATGTATAAAGCATTGAAAATCTTCTTCCTTTCTCTGGGACAATTGGCCTTGTGAATGTTACCAAGATAAGACACAGCTGCTGAAGTAATGTTACAAGAAGAACAAAGAAGTGTATTACAAGACTGAACCAACTATTGTATTCGAGCAGGCCTGAAACCTTGAAGGAGTAACATTTACAGAAAGACATTATAACTGACCAGGTGCTTTGCAAGGCTGTATTATTCCCATGGGAAAACTTTTAAAATGTATAACATCAGCTTTTCTTATGAATAGAATATTGTAGACCATAGTGATGTAGGTGCCCTGTGACTAACCACATCAGTAAGGTGGGCACAGCTTGAATGTAAACCTATATAAAATTGTGCACTTCCTGCATCATGTCAGACAAAATTCTGTACTTGTACGTTTTTTGCCTCCTGGTGTACATTAGTAAACTTTTGCATCTGAGCCTCCTGTGTTGTTATCTTTGTTTTTATTTAACAGAAGTCTAGTCTGACAACAAATGGTCGGGCTATTTGTCCTCACAGTCTGCATTATAGGACAGATTTAGCTTTCAAAACGAATCACCATGTCTGCCCCCATGAGGGCAGACAAAAGTAAAAACAAAATAAAATTAGGAATGAGTACTTATTTTGCTGAATGCAGCTTTGGGAGGTGTAGTAAATCATGGCAAGATAAAAAATATATGATTTCTTCATCATTTGCCCGTAGTGGTCTATATAACAAAGATGTATATATAAATGTAGCTGTGTGTGTATGATATGATATGTGTTAGTTAGATATATGGGGGAGTATGAGATGTACACACACACACACACACACATATATATATATATATATATATATATATATATATATATATATATATATATATATATACACACACACACATATATATATATATATATATATATATATATATAGATAGATATAGATATAGATATATACATACATCTATTTGAAAACAAAGAGATAGATATGCTATGTATGTCAGAGAGAGAGATACAGGTACATAAAAGTGTGGAGGATCCACCCCTGAGACCCATTGTGGTAGCCAATGGCTCTAAAACCAATCCGTTGGCCAAAATTTTGGATATAAAATTAAAAGATATTTGGGTTAGGGCCAATGGCATACTTAAGGACTCCTGGGAATTTTTGAGAAGCATTAATAGCAACATGTATTCAGATTCCTTAATATTTGTAACCCTTGATATTCAGGATTTATTTAATGTGATTCCACATTCTACAGGGTCAGAATGGTTCCAGGATGCCATTCACCAACATGGAAAACTTGACTACAATACATTTTTGGTTTATACAGAGTTGATGGATTTGGTATTGAAACACAACTTTATATTTTTTGAGGGTGAGTTGTTTAAACAGATCCAGGGAGTGGCCATGGGGGCAAGTTGTGCCCCTACTTATGCCAACATTGTGCTCATGGTTTGGGAAGAGAAGTTTGTGTTCCAGTCTGAATATGCACAATTTTGGGTATATTACAAATGTTACCTGGATGATATTTGCATTTTTTGGTAAGGTAGTATGGATAAGTTAACAGAATTCATAAACTATCTAAACCATACCACTAATTTTTTGAAATTTACTTCCCATATTACACATGACTATATGAACTTTCTGGAAGTCACTATTAAAAAAGACGTCCTAGGGCAGCAGTTTACATCTAATGTATATAGAAAGGAAACCTTTTCTAACTCGTACCTATATTTCACTAGTTCCCATCCGTTTAAACAGAAGAGAAGTATTATCAAGGGACAATTTGTCCGTAGTTGTAGGATGACCTCTTTGGACTCGGACTTCGAAGACGAAAGTCAGAGAGTCAAAGAAATGTTTATATCTAGGAAGTATCCTAACTATTTAATTGATGAGGTTTTGGAGGAAGTAAAGAATGGGAGAAAGGATAGGTTTGCCCCTATTTTGGGAACAGGAGATACAAGTGTGATAGTACCAATAAATGTGCAGGGTACCACACAACAACCAGGGGTGACGTTACCAGGGATGAAATCAAGAAACCTTGGGGGTAATTATGTGATGTTTTATAATCAGAATATCTCTAGGGTTAAAAACATTATTACTCAACACTGGAGCAGGTTTAGGTGTTATTCAGAGTTGGATGTTTTGTTTACCAACACCCTAGGATTTACATATGAAAAAGGCATGAACCTCAAGGATTTGCTGGAGCATAATGGTTCTATTGTTTCATGTAAGAAATTGGAAACCTACAAATGTGGGGCATGTGCCCAAATCCCATATATACTTAGACAGGATTCTGTATACATCCTGTCAAGAGACCATCAGATTCAGAGTAGTAGTTTTTCCAACTGTAATAGTGAAGGCTTGATTTATTTAGCCCTATGTAAAACCTGTGGTGCATTTTATATTGCAAAAACTACTCGTAAACTCAAAAGGAGGATTTATGAGCATTTATATGCTATTAGAGTCGAAGATATTAAAAATGCCTTGTTTAAACATACACTGACATGTCCCCAAGCAAAATGGGGCTTCTTTGTTGTGGAGAAGGTGCAATGTGATGTGAGGGGGTGCCCGTGGGAAAATAGGATAGAGGTGAGAGAAATATTTTGGCAGTTGTTATTGGAAGCCAATAGATTCCCAGGGCTGAATGAATACATATCCATTGCCCCTATTTTAAAAATGAGAGCTGCAAAACTATAAAATATGTATATATATTGTTTTGCAAGTTCCTTTTGTTGGTTTTTGATTCAAGTTTATTTATCTGTCCAACACATTGTGATGGTTTCAGTATTTATATATTTATTTTAAAGTTCTTTTAAAAAATGTGCATGTTTTTATCTACTTTCATCTGTATTTGTGGCAAGTTGGTAGGTTGTCATGAATATTTTAGTTACAGGATTTAATTGGTGTCAATTAAACAATTGTTTTAACTACTAATTGGATTGGGATGGGGTATATAAGCAGGCACAGCCTTCATTCTTTCATTTTTACATCTGAGGAAGTCTGGTGGATGAAAACGCTTTGTATTGTGTGGCGTTTATGTAATTAAACCTGCTGCTGCTTACACCTACAGGCTAGTGTTTTATTATTATCTTCTGCCTCTTTGGGTGCCTGTTGTGGTTTTATTGGTTCCTGGTTCTGTGGCACCCTTTCCTTGGAGTTTCTGGATTCAGAGAGAGAGATAGTGACAGATGGATATGTATACATATGACATATCTATACATAACAGTTCATTTTGATGACAGGGCAACAGAATTGCGCTCATTTTAACTAAGTGTATGGACATGCCCATTTGGACTATCAGTACTTATAAAGTGACTCCAGTCCACATTTACCTGTACTCCAGTCCGGGATTTTGTGCGTTACAGACAATGATATCTGTCCCTGTTTCTGCAGTACTCCACTTCACTCAAAATGTCTATGGCATTCTCCAGCTGTCTGATGTGACTAATATGTGACAGAGGTTTATAATGTTACACCACACACAGACTGACAGTCTGTGAAAACATTAACATAATACTACCTCACATGCAAAAGATGGGGATACCTCCAGCTTTGAACCATCGACACCATCACCAATACTAGCTTACCTAGTCCACTGATCCACATAAGCTGCCAGGCAGAGAAAAGTCATTCATCACACAATCAACAGCATACATATGTACGTTGTTATTCCTGCATTCCATGAGACATAAAATGTGTGATCGATTTCTATGTTACTGCCCTGAGATTGCCCGGCCTGCTGATATACCCTTGATGACTTAATGTTAAAGCAGTTATATGTGAAAACTGCTGTACTGGGTGTGGGGGAACAACCTCACAAGTTCAGCTGTGATGGACAGTGGTCCAAATATCATGTGATCCCACAGTTTAACATCTCCCTTGACTGATGTAATGAATAGTCCAACCATGAGGCCTAGTGAATATTAAGGAACACATACTAATGGACTAGGTATCTGTAGATCCATGTGGATGTTACTTCTGTCCAAAGAGCCCACTATATTTCCTTACATAGATGAAGCAGATCCATACATACATACAATACCATATTATAGTAATCCTTACAAGTAGTGTGTAGGTTTGAGAGTTACCTTGCAAATGCAGCAGTTGACAGAACTGTAGTTCAGGGCTGACTCTGTCTGATGCAAGCAGTACACAGCCAATACATGGACAGATACAGGTTGTGTGGGTTGCCTGGAATCACTTTTAATATATGTATGTAAGTAGGAGTAAGGTATCAGTCCCTAGGGCCCTAGGTTGTCAGTGAATGTGCTATGCATTATCTCTTAGCCAAAGCCAGGGCATACTGGGCACGCGTACATCTGCCTACAGTGACATCATCAGGGGTATTCCTCCTTTGAGTCCTTCTGTGAGTGTGGCTGTGGTGACATTGGCACTGGTGGGGGCTGTGTATCCCTTCCTTATGCTGAACCTGCTGCAGCTCTTTCCATGGGATCAGATTGTGTAGCATAGCACATACTGTGAACATATGTGCACATGTGGCTGGAGAGTACTGCAGGGCTCCATCAGCTGTATCGAGGCACTGGAACTGTGACTTCAGAAGCCCAAACATATGCTCTATGATGTTCCTACTTTGTGTGTGTGCCTCATTATGGCGTTCTTCCATGGGTGTGTGTGCATTTCTGATAGATGTCATCATCCATGGTTCCTGTGTGTAGCCAGCATCCCTCAGTAAATGGCTGCATGGGATGTCCCCCCTAGCAAACATCTGGTACAGCTGTGATGCATGCCAGATATGGGAGTCATGCAAACTGCCAGGGCTGCTAGCACACACATTCATGATAATCCCCTGGGCATTGCATATGACTTGTTAGTTGATGGAGTGGTACCCCTTGTGGTTGATGCAGATTTTACCCTCCTCACCGGGTGGTGCCTTGATATGTACATGAGTGCAGTCTATGGCACCCAGTACTTCAGGGTAGTATGCTGCATGGTAGAGGTGTTGCATATTGTTGGGCTTCACCTCAGTAGTGAGGGAAAAAGAAATGTGCTCACTGGCATGTGGTAGCATGGCATCCATGAACTAGTGGAGTACCCTGGATGCTGATGCCTGTGAGACCCCCATCATGACCCCAGTTCATCTTTGGAAAGTACCTGTAGCTAGTATCCCAAGAGCTACACAGACCTTTGTTCCCCTCTGTTGGCTCTCGATCTGAGTTGAGGGTGGCAGAGCTCAATGATTTCTTGTAGTATGTCCCTGTCCACCCTGTAGCACCCTATAATCTCCAGCTCATGTAGCTCCTGGAAGGTTAGCCTGGACCTGAACACTCTTCTCCTTCTCTGCCTAGGCCTATTGTCAGCAGCACCAGCAGCATTGCATTCAGCATCTAGTACATACAGATGTAGCAGACCTGCAGCAGTCCCTAGCATTATCTCACTTAAAATTCCCAAGTTTCTACTCCAATGGTCCAAAGTATTTGGGAAAATCAGAATGTAGGGTGTATACATAGTTTATAGAGCTCTTCTGTAGGGGCAGAATGTGTGATTGGCCAACTATGATGCATTTCACCTGCCTGCATTATAATTAACATCATTTAATGGCCCAATTTTAGCTTAAACAAGGGTCAAAAGTAATTGAATATGTGAAGATATGTGAAGGCTGCCAGCCTAACTAGATAGGATTTTGCATATAATTCTGTCATTTGTAAATATTAATGTAAGCCACATGCTTGTTCTCTTTATTAAATGTTGAACTTCGAAAATGTAACCACATTGCACTCTGCTGTAGGAAAGCTGATAAGTCAAGCATTATATAATTGTTTGCTCTCAAAACTCGGAGCCAAGATGTCTGGATGAAGGAATTCTTGCTATTGTTTTAAGACCAGAGTTAATTGCTAGAATTTGCATATATAATGTATTTTATTGGTGCAGCTTCCTGACTAGGAGCAAGATCAAAAGGGCTGCTAAACTCTGAATTTCGGTTAGCCTGGGAACCAGAGAAAAACTATGTAATCTGAAATTAGTCAGTAGTACTGTGCTTTCAATTGAAGGACAGAGAGACTCAGAGCATTTTGCATTTGTCTTCAGAACATCTAACATCACCAGCACTGTCTTGCTTTATATATAAGTTTATTTTAGAACTATGTTTGTTCTTAGATATAGCTAGGAAATAGGAAGATTAGACTAGTTGTTTTTCTGTATTTATGTCAGAACTATTCTACTGTATTATTTTAAGCATTTCTCTGTGATCTCTGAACTCTTGACTAGCACTGTGTAGTAAGAAGTATTGTCTTGTGTTTTTATTATTTATTATTAAATATTTGAAACCTTTCAACTGTGTCTGTTTTGTGTAGAGATAATTTAAACTCTAGAGTACATTGCATGTATATAGTGATACTGTACTAAGCCACTCCAATAAGCCTTGCTGTTCAGTTACACTTACCATTTGGATAATAATATTACACAGTAATAATTGGACACCCTTTAGTAAGGGCCTTATAAGTAGCTGATAGTGGTTGGTGGCAAGTGGTACTACCGTATAGTTTGGGCAGAAGGGGCATAGCTGGAGAACCTGTGCCAGCCTTCCCCGGGAGTGTCTGTGTGTTTGTATATAACTCATATCTCAAAGTGTATGTGTTTGTGTCAGCTACTTGGGCAGGGACACAAAGCACTGGTTGGACAGAGAGGGTGCTGGAGGTTTTAGCTTGATCACTAGGCTGAGATCTGGACCCTATAGCTGTGCTAGTGGGGAGTCTTATTGAGGATCTGAAGAGAAAGGGAGAAAACAGCCCCAGACTGACTGTGATCTCTGTGTGCTCTTAAGAGAAATTGTACTTTACTGTGTATGTATTTGTTATCCTTCCCAATGTGGACACCCTTCACTGGTGTTAGTGGTGAGGATTGAGGCTCCTTGATTGCTGGGCCAGTGCACGGGCATCACAGAATACATTTTTGTTTTCAGAGATGCACAGCATGGCTGCACGCTATGCAAATACTCGCACAGAAGGTAAACAGAGCTTAGATGGTACTGGACACACCTCCCTGAAAGCCCACGCTCAACTAGGTGGCACGCCGTGCAAACAGGCACAGCTTAGCTGAACTGTACCTAGAAGTCAGTGGAACCCCCCCCCACACTGTCAGCTACATGCTGTGTATACAGTAACATGGGTCTATGCCTATACGAAGGGGATATGCGGACTTGATTACCCATTTCTGCTATTCATTAACTCCACCTCATTTGCATAGGTATTCATGCTCACAGCCTGAAAACTACACGCTTCATAGCCCTACCCACATTAGCAATAGTGCCAATGTACCATTGTAGGGATTCCACGCAGGGTCTTGTAATACATTTCTGTCAAATAATATTAATTTTTTTTTATTTTTCTATAAAGCATGTTTGCACAAAGTGGCATGCTGAGCAAATATGTTAATCTAAAAAAAACTCACACCAGGTGTAGTGCAGCAAGCAACATTATAGTCCAAATTCAAACACAATGCATCAAACAACAGTGAATTTTTTAAACGCAAGTACAATACAGTAAAAAACTACATGCATTGTTTTAAAATCCTAAAACGCAAAATATTAAATGTTCAGTATTTAATACCTTAATTGTTTATCAACACATCCAGTAGGCTAGAGTTTGACAGCTTAAATATTCTTTTTGCATTTTAGGATTTTAAAACAACTGTTTTTCATGTTTAGATTACATGACAAACTATAGTAATATTTATGTGATTTTACAAATGTAGATTTTTATTGTGTTGTATTTGTATAGCATGGCATTATTTATGCAGTTTTATGCATATGGTTTCTTACTGTGTTGCACTTGCAT
This sequence comes from Protopterus annectens, assembly GCF_019279795.1. Taxonomy (NCBI): domain Eukaryota; kingdom Metazoa; phylum Chordata; order Ceratodontiformes; family Protopteridae; genus Protopterus; species Protopterus annectens. The sequence continues at coordinate 630,810,795 of NC_056735.1, read as the reverse complement.
TTAAAAAAAAACAGTGGCCCTTTAAAAACGTTTTTGTAGATGAATGGTGGGGAGGAAGTGAGGTCACATGTTTTACCTTTTAAAGGAAGCTGAATGTAAAGTACTTTGTCTGACGAAGTTCCTGTATTAATATTTTAAGGGACGAAAGTGCTTACGTTTTGAATTTGGATTAAACTTGTAGTTCAAAATTGGCTTTATCTCTGCTTGCTGCATCACTGTTGTTTGCTGCATTGTGTTTGAATTTGGACTACAATTTTGCTTGCTGCACTACACCTGGTGTGAGTTTTTTTGGATTTACTGGTTTGCGGTTTTTATCTTCTCTGCATGCTGAGCAAACATGCCCACATTATTAAAAAAATAATAATTTAACTTATTTCCTTTAATTTTTCCAACATACAGGATGATAGTTTTGCTCATATGTGTATGTGGTATGACATTTTTGTCCATATATATCTACATTTTTACAACCCCTTTTTTCTCTCTACAGTCCTATGCATGGAAGTTTTCCATGTACACTACAGACACTGATACGGGTTTGAAGAGATGCCTATCTGCTTGCTGGATCGGTCTACCTGCCTCATTTGGATGAGATTCACCTGCTTATGAGATGATTTGCATGCCACTGAAGTTTCTGTGTTGGTTAGCGTGCGTGCATTGCTCAGCAGTGCTTACTGAATCTAAAAATGTTCATGCCCATGTAAGCAGCATGGTGTGATGCCTACATCGAAAAAAAAGTGTAAGCTTTATTACATTCCCCCAGAGTTTTTCTAAAATTATGTACTTCTATCCTACTGTTTAACTTTACATTTCTGGTGATTGAATTCTGGTGTTTATTGAAAATTATTGATTTACATTCTTGTAATCATTTTGCTTATTATTAAATGTTTTTCATTACTTTACACTGTGACTGGACAATTAATGTGTTCTTTAGAGATTAAAGAGTGTTTATACCTGTTAGATACCCTCCAGGTCACTTTGAATGCCTGGCTGCTTCTGGTTATACCTATCACTTATTTTGATATTTAATTTTTAATAATTGGTCACCCCTTTGAAGGGTGTGTAGACCTGTCTGACTCTGGTGGCATTGTTTACCATTTGTACTGGGGAGGAGACACAGCTGACAACTTGTGTCAGGCTTCCCATAAGTGTTTGAGTATGTGAGATTTAAAGTTATTTTGAGTGTGAGTGAGTCAGAAGTCTTAAAATGGAACACATTCCTCTGACGTGTATGATACAGGATTGCATTTTGAGGTGGACAGATGTATATAGTCCAGTCCCAGTTAGAGCGTGCTCCTGTTGTGCTCTTAAGGGAAATTGTGGAATTTTAGTCTTGTGTATTCTGTGTCTGATGTTTTCCATGATGCTCCCACACTGGAGTCAGTGGTGTGGATTTAGGCTCCTTAATTACTGACTCGGGTTTTAAGTGGGAGATGTCATATTTATTGTTGACAGTCCAGTCAGATATTGGCCGGACATCACATTATGGGTGGCAGTCCCGTGGGATATTAACCAGATGTCACAACTCCTAATAAAGATTATACTATCATCCATGGTAGCTGATATTCATCCAGCTGATGACTTAAAAAATGCATCTGAATTTTTTGTCCATGCCTACTCAATCTTTATAAAATGTTTAATATCTGAAACATGCATTTCAAAAAACTGGAAGGTTATTACTGTAATCTCTTTCAAACTGAAACGATTATGTTGATCAAATTTCTGCAAAACTGCTGTACTCCCTCACTCTCCAATATTCTGCATCTGTAAGCAGCACCTAACCTCAAATAGTCTTTTTATACTAAGCACAGCTTCTGTTCATGGCTTGGTACTGAGATGTACATTCTTGACTTTAATACATATGTACACTGCAAGCTAGATAGTGTTTACTCTGTAGCTTCCTTCTCTCTCTCTCTCTCTCTCTCTCTGTCTTTCTCTCCTTCTAGACCTACAAAAAGCTTCAACAGTAAATCCCTCTATACTTTTTTAATTTCTCATGCACATTTTTTTCTCTCTCTACATATTTAATTGTGTGGTTATAATTACCTTACAGACTGTGTACAAGCTACCAGATGGAAGGTTATTATATTTCCTTGAAAACAAAATAGAATTGGTGTCCAACCAGGATCTGATTTGTGACATACTCTTTTTTTGTATTTTCACAATCACAAAGAACATTGGTTATTCATTGTGAACCTGAAAGTGTGATCAAATATGTAGATAATTTCATGCAACAACCCCCTGCCAAACTGATTTGCCAAGTAACACCTTAACTTTAATTAGCTTTTAGCAGTATATAGGAATTACATGAATTATCAGGTCTCCTCCTAATCACAAACAAACAAAAGACTTAGCGTTGCCACCCCTCCGTTTTTTTTCCGGAGTGCCCGGAAATCAGTAGGGCACTCCGGTTCTCCGGTTCTTGTAATCGGAGTCCGGAAATAGCGTCAGGCTCGTCAGCGCGTATTAAAAAAAAAAAAAAAAAAAAAAAAACATTCCCATGACCCGTCTTGGACTCTCGTTGATTGGCTGCTTGCTGCAGACGAGGCTCGTGCAGCAAGCAGCCAATCAACACGTAGAGTTAGTAGTAAAAGCCCTGCAAAGCCCGCGAAAATTTAAGAATATAAAGCGGTGCTTCAGCATTACCTTTTACTTTTGTAGTACAAAGGGTGCTGCTTAAGATCTGAAATTCTTGCTTGGAGCCTTGGACATCGTCTTCAGTGGATTGCCTGCTGCCTGGAAGCCCTGCCTGCCTGGAAGCCCTGCCTGGAAGCCCTGCCTGCCTGGAAGCCCTGCCTGCTTGGAAGCCCTGCCTGGAAGCCCTGCCTGCTTGGAAGCCCTGCCTGGAAGCCCTGCCTGCTTGGAAGCCCTGCCTGGAAGCCCTGCCTGCCTGGAAGCCCTGCCTGCTGCCTGGAAGCCCTGCCTGGAAGCCCTGCTGCCTGGAAGGATTGCCTTAGCCCTGCTGCTTGCCTTGCTTGCTGGAGGAGAAGTGCTGTGGACTGGGTGGTGGTGTGTTCCCCTGCTTGCTGGCCCTTTAGCTGCCTGTTCTGTTCTGCTGCTGAGAGCTTGTTTTAGTAGCCCTGCTGCTGATTTTTCTGGAGGTAAGTGGATTTTTTAATGGATTCTTTGGAATTAAGGTAGATTTTCAAAGATTAGTGTGACAAGAGGAATGAAATATTGCCAGCACAGCTACTAGTGAATTTTTTAAATATTAAATTTATATTAATTCACTAGCTGTGCTGGCACTATCTCATTCATTGATGGTGACAAGATGTGTGTAACTATCTAGATGTTCAACATGTGGTGATTAACTAGAACAGTTTCTAATCTGGTTTTGGACTTGGTTGCAGTGAATGTATAATGACTTCATGATTTGTATAAGATGCTTGGACTGTAGATCTGTCTTTCTAGTCTGTCATCACCGTGATGTTTACCTTGACCTGTGTTTCTTCCTAGGGTGTCTTTCTAGGGTGTACAGTCTTCGTAGTATAGTGAGGCTTAAATGTAGCTTTTTGTCTAGTTTGTCATCACAACTGTTTACCTTTTATCTGTGTTTTCTAGGGTATACCGTCTATACCAAAGCTTAGCTCATTTGATGTTACAGTGAATATATGATTACATGATTTGTATAAGATGCTTGGACTGTAGATCTGTCTTTCTAGTCTGTCATCACCGTGATGTTTACCTTGACCTGTGTTTCTTCCTAGGGTGTCTTTCTAGGGTGTACAGTCTTCGTAGTATAGTGAGGCTTAAATGTAGCTTTTTGTCTAGTTTGTCATCACAACTGTTTACCTTTTATCTGTGTTTTCTAGGGTATACCGTCTATACCAAAGCTTAGCTCATTTGATGTTACAGTGAATATATGATTACATGATTTGTATAAGATGCTTGGACTGTAGATCTGTCTTTCTAGTCTGTCATCACCGTGATGTTTACCTTGACCTGTGTTTCTTCCTAGGGTGTCTTTCTAGGGTGTACAGTCTTCGTAGTATAGTGAGGCTTAAATGTAGCTTTTTTGTCTAGTTTGTCATCACAACTGTTTACCTTTTATCTGTGTTTTCTAGGGTATACCGTCTATACCAAAGCTTAGCTCATTTGATGTTACAGTGAATATATGATTACATGATTTGTATAAGATGCTTGGACTGTAGATCTGTCTTTCTAGTCTGTCATCACTGTGATTATGCTGAAGGGTGGAGTAAAGGGGTGTGGCTATTAAAAGGAATGGGTGTGGCTTGATTGTGCATGGGGCGGGGCTTGTTTGTCAGGAAATGGCACAGTAGAAAGGTGGCAACCCTAAAAAGACTGCATGTGCAACCCAATATTGTTATTGTATATTCTGTCCAAAAATAATAGAGCACTGCAAATTGTCCCAACAAGTATCTTGGTTATACAGTAATCTCTTTGGAGCCAGTAGTGTGACTCAAGAGGCTATGCCCTTAGTGGCCATCAGATTTAAGATTTTTAGACTGAGCATTCATTTTGTGCATTGGAGCAGATCCAAGAATCATAAACCCTGTCCGCTGTTTCCTTTACACAAAGTTTATCAAAATGTAACATCTCCCCAATAAAGATGTCCCTTTTTACATGGCAAGCCATAGTTACAGTGCTATTGCATGGAGATGTGTATTATAAACAAAGACTCATGTAATTAATTTACAGAAGAACAATACCCAGTCTGGCAAGCATTTATGCTAATATTCCTGAATGGATTTATTATTGTTAAAAAGTCTCTTTCACTTTCAGAGAGATACCCCCACTCAAATAAATAAATAAATAAATAAAATGGCCAACATGTGTTTAGCCATTTAGTATGCATCATGCATCACATTGTCCCTGATTTTGCCTCATATTTTTGCCTTGTCCTTCACAGAATTTTTTATTTATCTGGTAAATTAATGACAATTACTGTCAGTCAATAATGCTATTCATTATACTTCCACAGTTCTTGTATTTTAGAAAATGCATTTTGTTTGCAGAATCTGTTGTTTTGATGCTGTGCTTTATATCCTCCAATTATTTTGGGATTTGTTCAAAATTCTTGAACAAATAGGTTGATAGGTATGAGTATGCCTGGCCGTACTGATGAATGTAAGCACTGCATCTATCACATTAGCCAAAAAGGAGGAACACCCCCTCCCCACATCAGGGGCAGATGTGTTATTTTTTCACTGTACTTTTGTACCAGGGTCTTGAAAATGGTTATTACGGACCAGTGTGTGTATCCTGTTATCCAACTGTAAGACAAAATAATTAAAATATGAGTGGGCTAAAATTAAAGAGGAGTTTAAAAAATAGTGTAGGGATAAAAGAAATAGGCAAGAGGGGTCTGGAATTTATTGGAGAACACTGGCAAAGGATCCAAGGTATCGGGAGCAAATAATTAGAAAGGGGAAGGCTATAGAATGGGAAGAGGCCAAAAATTTATTTGGACTGCAGGTTATAGATTTCCTTTCCTGTCAAGGATTTATATCAGAGTGTAGGCAAATAGAAAGAAATTGGGGGATCCTAACTGAAAGACCAGCACTTAGAGTTTTTAGTAGAATCTAGAATAGAAGCTGCTGTTAAAAAATGAAGAATTAGTAGAGCATATAAAATATTGCATGATAACCACAAGAATCAATCAGAAGAGAGACTGGATAAGCAATACACAACGAAACAATGGGGGTTATATCTGTGTCTTCCAAATATGCAAAAAAGTCTAGAAGATTTAGGATTTTTGCTTGGAAGTATATATATAGGTATTTTTATACTACAAGTGGACTACAAAGATTTTTTTCTCAGGTAGACAGCAAATGTTGGAGGTGTGATGGGGAGGAGATAGTTGGGAACATATTTTTCTGAGAATGTAAGGAGTTGGTAGACTTTAAAGATTTCCTGCAGACTATCCTGTCAGATATACTGGGTGAGCAAATTGGTGGTAACTAAAAAGTGATTTTTTTAGCTATGATACAGAATCGGAATCGCCTAGACATAAATAAGGCTTTGCTGAGTCTAATTATTGTGACCATAGCTCTCAACTTTCCATCTCTGACATGAGGAACACTAGCCCACATAATGTGTAACAAATGGGCAAAATATGGAGTATGTACCATCTTACTAACAACTTCAACCAGGAAGGTCATAGGATGGTTAAATATGCTGGTTTCACCTATAAAAAGATATTTTAATGAATTAATAAGATTATTTTCTATTTACTGTGGATATCAGTTAAAAAAAAAATCCTAAGATTGAATGTGTGACAGAGCCTTTCGATGTGGAAGTTTGAGGAATGTGAACTTTTTAAGACCACAAATGAGGCCCGTTCTTCGTAATGAGGTACACTTGAGATGTATTAGTGGCAGCCAAAAAACCAGTTACTGGAAAATTGAAATCTAAGTCTAAACCAACTGTACTGGAATTACTAAATATAGTAACAGGGATAAAACAACGGGACTTGGGATATTTAGAAAAGGGTAGGAGCAAATTACATAGAAAATGGGAATTATGAGAACGATACATGTAGAACAGGAATGTTTAAAAGAAGGAAGGATTGGAATGAACTACGTAATGTTTGACTGACAATGATTGGATAGAGTACAAATGATACACTATAACTTAAGTGATGCATACTTTTTGCAAATAAAATTATGTCAATTATGGTTTGTGATGTATAAAGTTTGCAACTAAAATTATGGCAACATGGTTTGTTTTCATTTATATACATGTATGATTGCCTATGTCATAGGTGACAAATTAATAAAGATGTTTCCTTGTTTAAAAATATTATGACGTTCATTTTATGAAATGAATAAAAATATGCAATGAATGCTTGTCACGACCTGTGGGATACATGTACTGCATTGTAATCTTATAGCTTACAGTAAAAAAAAAAAACAAAAAACAGAGCAACACTAGGCCAAAAAAAATCAAAGAAGTTTCTGAAAAAATCAAGGACTGCTAAATCGTAACGGATAAGGGCTTCTTTATTGGGCGTGGGCGTTTATCAAACTAGGAGCACCGCCCTCTTCAACTCTAGCATCCGCCCACTTTTTAATTCCATCTTCCGAAGCCACATTATACAATATTTTTCATAAGGTTGCACGTAGCAGAGGAGGATCTAAGAATAAACATCTCTCGCGATGTCGAGAATGATTAAGCCCATGCGCAAAGTGTAACTCGTCCATTTTGACCGAGGTTTGTTTGCGAAAAGCAGCTGCGGAGATTTTCTAATCCGCCGTTGGGACTAAAATAACAAAAAGAAGTGTCCATTTTCCAGCTGCCACTTCTTTAAGCTTTGTTAGAGCACTTTACACAACTGTATATCTACTGTACTTGAGGAAGCGGTTCATAATTTTTATTAATCAACATGTCGGAACAGGCCATCTCCTTTCTCAAGGACTTCCTGGCGGGCGGCGTCGCAGCTGCAATCTCTAAAACTGCAGTGGCACCTATTGAAAGAGTCAAACTGTTATTACAGGTACAGTGGCTAGGGAAGTACTGTAGGTTCTTCGTTCCCTTTTTTTAGAATGAGTTTTATTCGAGTTCCTTTCTCCTGGGGCTGGAAGGAAGGTCATGGTGGTTTGAGAAAAGCCGGTTCATTGTCATTGAAAGTGCCGGGTTGTCAGAGGTGTGTTGCAGGTAGGCTTTGTGAGAAAGTTGGTTATGTGGTTGTGGACAAATGTGATGGTCTCTCATGGATGCTAAGTATTTCTGGTCCTTTTACTTCTTTTGAAGCACTTGGTTTCGCGTTATTTTGTGAGTAGAAGCTGAGTATCCTACGTCTGTAGCTGTGATCTTATGACCGTAAGAAAAGTGTCTTGTAAGTATTTCATCTCCTAGTAGTTTTTACTGTCTGATGCTGTATGATGTGGGTTATTCATTGTATGGTAAATTGTTTGTTAAAACTGTTTGAATCTGATGGCTGTCTATGTCAAAAGGTGTGTGTGAGGCCTAGATAGGCGCGGCTTGTTGCTTCCTGGTTTAAGATCCGTGGTTTAAGGACTTTTGTAGAAAGCGCATGGGTTTACACTCGAATGTTTTTAACATATTTGCTTGATGAAGTTTTTTAATCTTGTTTACAAACGTCATCCTGTTTTGGCAGGGTCTCTAGGTTTTGTGCATCGTATGGACAGCAAGGGTTCTATGAAATGCAGTAATTGGTTAGTTTGCAGTTTTTATACAGAATATTTTTTTTCTTTACTGTAGAAAACTGAGTTACCTTGAGAAGTTACAGCTACACGTTTGTGTGACTGCTAAATCCTTCTTTCACTCACCCCTGTTACTTTGTCACAGTATATTTTTGCTAGTTACCGAGGTACAGGAAAGAGTCTGAGGAAGATTGCAATTTTTTTTTTAGTATGCCACTACTTTCCTAAAGGAGAGTAGGAGACAAGATGACAGCTAAGGAGAGTGGGTTAGTGTGGTAGCATTGCTTGACCTGTTAAATTTGGGGACTGAGGCTTGAGTGTTGCCACAGCAACTGAACTTGAATCTTTTTTGATGGTCTCAGCTATGAAATAGAATAAGCATCCTTTCAGTGTGGAATTTGTGATTGGTAAGTAAATATCCCTTGACATTGATGGTGGGCATTCTTAACAGCTGTACCTACCAGGATATGTATTAAGAGTAGTAAGTCTGTTTCCACTAGAATGGAAATGCTAGCAACAGTATTGTGGTCTTCAGTTTTGTATCTATGCACGTAGGTTTGCTTTCTGCAGTAAATGTGGTATATCTGTTAGAGCTGTGGAAAGGAGGGCAGGTGCACCTTCTTGAGTTTGTCAAATTTTCATGATGTAACTTTTTTCATACAATATTCAGCAATTTAAGGGATGGGTTAAGGCAGCATTCCTTTGCTGTGATAACTCTGAAGCCATAAGTGGGAATGTAGTGTTGAAAGTATGCCCCCATGAGTGATTGGAAGAAAATGGTAAATGCTCTTTTTTTAACCTTCAAATGAGCTTGAGGTTATATGTAGAAGGTCACAATTGGAGTAGGAGTGACATTGTTTTTTTGTATTTAATGATGTACGTGTACATATTAAGGGTATTGCTGGTGTGATGTTTTGCTGTCAAGATAGGTTTCCCACTGCAGCATTTTTGCTGATCCTTCTTGTTCTTGCTTTAGACCTGGGACTGCAGTGCTTTTTATCTGAGTGGATTAAGACATTTTTTAAGTGACAACCTTTTGGTTAAAAAGTTGCTAGAGAAGACTTCAAAGGTGTTTTTTGGCTCGCTGGTTGACCCAAGTCTGCATCTTCTCGTTTGTCCACCCATTGGTACTTTAACAAAACATGCTTTTCTTGGACGTGGAGAGCCCCACTGTCTTTAAGGCACTTTTTTTTTTTTTTCTTAATTACCTGCAGTAAGCTGACTGGGTCACACCCTGTACCACAGGAACTACAGCTCATGGCTGTGCTGTCAAGAGTACTACTAACATATGACTGATTATCCAGCTGCTCAGTCCATTTTCTAGGGTTTAAAACTGTCTTACGAGTCATGCAGTCTTTTCTTTCTAGTGTATTAGTGGTTTGAAATGTAATACATTGTCTTAAAACAGAATAAAAACATGCAAGTTCACTTGTCCAGTTGACTAGGTATGTCATTTATAGTCTTGCCTAGGGTTGCCAATTCATTACTCTGTGAATTGAATAACTGCTACCTGATTCATCTCCTTTCAGTGAGGGTATGACTATTCCCACCTCCTTTTTGTTTTGATATTTCAATTTACAACTAGGACAGGAGTTATGTTCCCATAATAGAATTTTGTCGACTAAAGGGACTTAATTATTTTCTTGGTTTATTTTATGCAGAGTGAAATTTTGTTAGGTTGCAGTATTTGCTGCTGTTAGAGGGTTTTTCCTTGTATCGATTTCTTCAAAGTAGATTCCCTTTATGTGGCTTTAAGATCTGGTCATTTTGTCATTCTTGTTTCCATGTCAGCTTTCCCCAGTGGAATTGCTGTTGCTTGACACTTCATACATTATCGTGACATTTTAACATTTCTAATTGGGTGGTGGTGGTATAAATGAAAATGTGCATGAATTGTAAGTATACACCCACACATCTGCTTTGTCCCTTGGTGTCTGTTGGGGGCTAGTGTGTGGCAGTCTCCATGGACTGCAGTGTGATGCATTGCCACTTCTGAGATGCTTCTGTTAAGTCTGTGGACTCGCCCACATACTAGTTCTGCTGGGATGCAATTGAGACCAAAACTATGTTTGAGGGCATTTAAAGCTTTATGTAGACTTTTAAATACCACACATTGAATGTTGGAGGGGAATGGTACCTAGTGCCTGTAATAATATCTTCAGGATTGACATATTTGGCTTTTCTAGTCAACTGACTTGGAGGTCATTGGGTATACACTGAAGTAGAGCTTTTATCTTGTATGGTAAACCATAGGTTCGTTGGCTATGCCATTTTTTGTAAGGGGGGGGTATCTTATTTTCCAAGTACCTGCATTATTTTTGCTGTGGGTTAGAGGTGCATTCAGCTAGTCCCCTAACCCGAATGGGATTAAAGATAGAGTCCAAAGGGCCATAGTTTCTGACTGGGCAAGCGTCTGTTCAAAAAAGGTGTTATATTGCTAATGTGACATTTTCATTTTTTTTCTTTAAAATGCATTGCATGTTCCAGGCTGACGCTTTTTTTTTTTTTTTTCCCTTTCTCCCGTCTGCTTGATATGATTTGTCAGAGTTGAAGCGGTTAACACTTTCATTCCTTTTAATTTTTGAAAAGTGGAACTTGTGTTCCAGCTGTCATGTGTTTAACCAAATTTAAAACATTTTGTTTTGTAGAATTGTGATCATTAACTTGCTAAGCTCTGGTGTATGGGGATAATGCCCTGAGATGACTGACTGGAGTGTTTAGTGGCTTGGGCTGCTGTTGGAGCTTGCATGGACACCCTGCATGTTGTCACTTGGCAGTGATATTGCATATGATGTTGGAGCTTACAAGCAACTTGGAGAGAGTGTTTAAGACAGTACACTGGATCTGCAGGCTAGTCTGCTCATTGATATTGGAGACTTGCCCCCACTGGCAAATGATGAGCTTGAGTACTCTTTCTGGCAGAGGAATGAAGTATAATTTGTTATGAGGAGAGCAGTTGTACCAATCCTCCAAACTGGTACATATCTTGCCTGTGTTTTCGTTGTGAATCTGCTGCAGCGTTGCTAGTAGCAAGTATTGGCTACCTAGGCTTCTGTAGCAGGATTTGGTGTTACTGTTTCTGTGCTGGTTGTCTAATCTGTTTTGTTAGACATCCATCTCCTGGTCATGGAGAGCCAGGACCTCTTGGCACTTTTTTTCTTTGCCTTGAATCCAACCAACATGAAGATGGTTGTGGTCTTCACAGGAGACTCCTCCAAAGATGCATACATTTTCTCAAATGCTACATACATGTACATTATGGGATAAAATGTTGCAAACTTTTTTTTTTCTTGGCATAGCATATGTGAGGAAGACTTGGCACACCAATTTCACTACAAGAAGGGCATGGACACAACTGGACATGTTTTAGCCAGGAATCGCTGTCGGATAGCTCTGTAGTGGGTCCAATTTATCACGGGCAGTGTTTGTCTTTAGAATGGGTAATTCTGGTGCTGCCATCCTTTGCCCTGCCATCATTTCTTTTAAGACCTGGAGCCCAGCAGGCTATACCTGACTTTTTTTTTTAAAAATGTTTCTGTTGTCTATGGTTGGTGTTGATATTGACTACTAGAGGAGATGTTCTAGGGCAAGAGTCCTTAGAGCAGGGGGAGGGCCGGGGGCTGGCTTGCCCCCAAGCTGCGTTTACTTTTGACTGCATGTAGTGTTCTTTACATTGGCCTTTTGTAGATGTCAGATGTACCATTTTCAGAATTGAAACTTTTAACAGGCTTTTCAACAAACACCCTGCTGATGTAGAGCATATGAAAAGGAACCACTTGCAGCATCAGTGGGCTACAAAAGCATTCATAAGCATTTGTGTGGGTGGGTACCAAAGCTCCTGAAACTGTCTTTCAGAAATGTGTTGGTGGTTGGGCTTCTCATAGTGGCACTATCTTGAAATTATCCTGTAGTGTTGATGTGGTGGTAGGAGTAGACAGTACTTTTCAGGTGGCTTTAGATTGCTTTTATTGTGTTAAGCTCTGATATAAAGGACACAAGGGGTTCTTGTTGACCAAGTCATCTTCTGTGCCAAGGTGATGGCTGGCCTTTGTAGAGTACAGTTCTGTTGCTCTCAGTGAAAGTGTGGCTGAAGAGTAATCCAGGGTGTGGATTCTTGGAGGCAAAAGTCAGCCTTTCCATGATAAAAGGAAGGAAATTCAGAGTTGCCTTTTTTTTCCCTCCTGGTTTTGTCCCCCTCTTTCCTTACTCCTCTTTGATCTGACAGAACCTTGTAAAAGTAGTCTAATACTTTGCTTTAAATAATTGCTGCCACGTTTTTGGCATGGAAGATTTTTTGTTTTCACCTCTGGGACAAACTTCAGTTGTATGTTAGCATCCTTGGCAATCTTTAAGGTAAATGTAGATCTGTTTGTCCCCCCCTTACTTTTGGGACTGGAGGCGCTTGGCTAATTCAGTCCTGCTATTTGTCAGTGTTCTGTGTCTCAAAATCCTGAACTTGGCACTCCCGTAGTGCCCTGCACCCTACCTAGCTCCAGGTTTGTCATTGGAAACTCTGTAGATTTGCATCCCATGATGAGGCCATTTCTTAAGGTGCAGGTAATCGGGAACCATTTGCTGTAGACTGGGTTGGTTCCCTCTGATTACTAACTCCTACCCTGGCACATGCCTCTACACCAATGGTTTAAATAGACTTGCCTCCTGGACCATGTTGACATCTGCTAGAATACAGTTAACATTTTTCCTTTTCAACTTGCTTATACCACTGAGGGGGTCTTGACTGCTAGATTGCTTCAGCTCCAACTTGCATAGGGCTGTTGGTGTCGGTTGTCAGCCTCAGAGTTGTCAGTCCCAGTTTGTTTTGGAACAGTCTGGTTCCTGTGTGCTGGGGTTTGACCTTTGGCCCTAGTTACTGCTGTTTTGGCACTGGACTGTTTTGGGTTGGTGCTCAGTTATGTGAAGGAGGGCAGGTTCCCTTTCTTAGATGTATACTGCAGAGATGCACACCTGTTTTTAAGCCTCTCGTGCGGGGCAGAGCAGATCGGGTGCCCTCCAAGAAATTACCATGATTCTAGCTGTCTTTGGGGGCTCTCATCAGAGATTCCCAGAAGAGGGCCTGTAAAAGACATAAGGACTCATCAAAGACCTGGACCTGGTGGATTGAGGGTTCCTCTTGCACCTCCTACTGAAGACTCTTCTTTGGTGAAATCTTTGAGTTGCTTGTTCGCTGGACCATCTTAAGGCATTTGATTCTGCTCCCTCTTGGTTATCCCTCCCGTGGATAGTCTTATGGACTTTGTCACTAGGAGAGCACGGCAGGAACCAAACAGTAAAGCTGTATCCCAAACCTATTTTGTACCTTCCTGAAGATGGACCGTTTAAGGCCTGAGAAATTGGTATGAAATTAAGAAAAGTTCCTAAATGGGGAAAAAAGTCCATATATACTAAAGGCTGTCCGCCATGTTTTTGCATTGACGTTTGGGTTTGCATCTCTGACACCAATTTGGTTAGCTGGCAAAATACTCGAGTAGTCCAATTCTTAAAATGGCTTGCAGGTTCAATTTGCCTTCCAGTGATATACTGGAATTGATGCAGTTAGTCGTGTATATAATTTTAACCATTTAGAAAAATTTAAATGCGGAAGTAGAGCAAAAGATCAGTTGCTAAATAAAGCCATAAGAAAGCCGTAAAAGGGGAAATTATAGCATAAATTGCAGGAAAGCATTTGGCAGCATTCCCCATTCATGAATAAAGAAATGTTGCAGAAAACACCCAACATTGATCAGTTATATTAGTGACCATGAGACTGGACAAACCAGTTTGCAGCCAAATCATGACAAAGGGCAAATCATGACAAAGGGCAAATTATTATCCTGGGGTCAAAATTGAAAGGTGGATATGCTAAGTTGATTCTTTGTCACAACTGCAGTTTTCGGACTTGCTTTTAACCCATTAAGCTGTTAATGGGTTAGGCTCCCAGAAATAACCAAATTATTTTTGTGGAAGATTTATTTCTGTAGTTTTTGCCAGATGAAAACACAAGTGCAGATTTAGAATTTTCTCATATGATACAGAAGTGACATTTGGCCTTGATAAAGGGCAGAAGCAACTTTTAACGGAAAGCTGTATTACCAAGAAAATGACCTGGAGCAGGCATATGGTGACATAGTAACCTGAAGTTGTGTGTTAAGTATTTTGGAATAGATGGATTGTCTAAATATGGACAGATGAGAATAAAGGTTGAGTACTTTGAAAGACTAAAGCCAATATTGAAAATTGCCTTGGTAATTGCTAGGTTAACGACCACAAGGAGCTTTTTTGCTTGGCTATAAACACCTTAACTGTTATGCTAATTCCTCTTGGGTTGAGGGACTGCTGCGTGGGGGGGGGGGGGGTATTAACCTCTACCGAGCCTGCACAAAGGGAGCAAGTCTGGGCACAGTCACAAGTGCTCCATGCAACACTTTCAAACATCAAAAGAATAACTAATTTCACCAACACTTAATTGGATCCCAACTTCAGAATGAATCCATTCCTGTCCTGTTTTGAAACCCAAAACAGTTGGGTGGGGTTGTACTGGGAGGAATTAATATACTGAGCCTTTGCCATTCCATTTTTCCCTCTCCCACAAAATTGATGCTGCTTTTGGACATTGCATCCCACCAGAACAAAGCAGCAAAGAAGGAAATGGCTCTTCCAAAAACAAACAAAAAAAAGCTGTCCAGGAGGTTCCACCAGACTAGAAGGGTTCAAGAATCTCTTTCAGGTCAGTGCAAGAGACTGACTAAATTTGCTTGCTTACCTCCACATAATTACAAGAATCCAAGAGGTACCAGTGCTTTCAGATAGGAGCCAGTCAGTAGAAGTTCAGAGCCTTGTCCTTCTGTCTCGCCACAGTCTTTTAGATGTTGACCAAATGCATGGGTGTAGTTGCAGCTCACTGGCGACTGAGGGATACTCCTTTTTCCCTATGTGAGTGGCTCCTAGTTGCAGAGGTCTTGCAGTCCGTGCTGTTGGGCTATCCTTAGGCTACGTCAGTACTGGCATACAAGTTCATTAGTTTGCACTTGGCAACATTTTGTATTTATACAGTATCCAGATCAGTTGTGCTTGTGCAACAGTTCCTTCCGCCTGTGTTGGTTGAGAAGGTACTGGGACTCTGGATGGCCTTCCTGGTCTTTAATGCCCGCCTTAACATGAAAATTCAGTGGTCACAGCTGCCAGAACCTCTCTACCCAATGTGCGTAACACCATCCGGTTGGTGTCTCCAGATCTGCTTGGATGCCTCTGTTTTACTTTGCCCAGCAGTGGTGGTTACTGTGGCTGCCTCGAGGGCGAGAGGCACTTCAGGTGAAGGATGTAGTCCTTGGAATAATAACTTTCCATGACCTCTTTCCCCAAGGAGTTATTTAATTCATATTGACCAAATGTCTCTGGCTTTGTACATTTTACAAGTGGTGAGGAACCATATCCTTTCCTCTTTGCAGTGTTTCAGTGAGGGTATGGCAGTGGTTATTGGATTTGCATTGCAAAAAGCAACTGTCTTAACGGGCAAGCTGAGAAGGTGTCTGATGCCTTGAGTGGTCCTTTGGCTCTTCATTGGCTCAACAGATATTCAGTTGCTGGGACACATTCAGCTGCTATCTTTTTGCGTCTTCTGACAGTATGAAATGTAGCAGCTACTTTCTGTTGCTTCTAGGGGGGCAGTCACAAGAAGTACTCTCGTTTCAGTAGTCCCTGCAGTCTACTTTATGCTTTCTCTTCTTTCCCAGGTTTCTACAGACTGCATTACAGTGTGCCTCTACTATGATTTCATATTGCAATCGTGGCTCCGACAAAATTTTTTATTTAAAAAAAAAAAAAAAGCCTCTGCAGCTCTGACTTGCCAATGGGTTTTCTTTCTCTCATGGGCCTCCTCATTCTCAGACTTTACTGCATTGAATCTCCAATTCCTGTGATAGACAAGGGCAACTCCTAATCACAGTAGTTCATTTTGTCTCTTTCAGAAATCTTCTCAAAAAGAGGGCTTCTGTACAAAATGTTGGACCCCTTTTCTCCCCCATCAAATTATGAACAGGACTCTATATCCCCCCCCCCCCCAAGTATAGCTTTCCTTTGTCTCATTACTGCTTTCAGAATCATTCCCTGGGTTTTCAAAGGCTTTGAAAGGCCTTCCTGAAATGTTTCTATGCTATGCCATGCCATCTTATAAAGGACTTCATGCCTCTATGGGTTTTAAATTGTTTGGGAGGCTTTGATGAAACCTCCCTTTGAGTTGTTTTTTTTTTTTGCATTGCTATATAATTTCTGGCAGGAGTATGGCTGATTTTAGTGTCCCCCTTCCTCAGTTTCCACCAAGTTTGTTAAAGCATTCTTTATTCCCCAAGGTAGCAACAAAATGCAACCTAAATCAACACAGTCTTGTGCTTTTTCTCAAATCACAAGAATCAGAGCATTTGTTTGCACAGCCAACTCCAATTTTCACATGGAGCCAAACCCATAAGAAAATATTCTTGTTTCATTTCCTTTGCCCCAAATAAATTGGGGGAAAGTTTCTAAACTTTGTGTAACATTTTCTAGACGTTGGATAGGATTATCCTTTTTGTCCTAGTCCTGATATTGCCAACAAGTTGCCCCTCCTCCCCAAAATGTTTCAACCTGTTTCTGCTAAAGTTGTTTGTGTTCTACCAGGCAAACTACTGGTTTGGGTGCAGTGCATTATGGGAAGGCAAAATTTAAGAGGTCAATCCTGAGCACCGGCAAATGACTTATCTGATATGACTGGTAGCTCCAGTGCTTACTGTTGTATTGGACAAGTTACAGTGGAAAGGTTCCATAGTCATGGTAAGTACATAAACTTTATCTAATTCCAACTTTTGCATGATTGGATAGGTGTTCTAAAATTCTCCCCCGGTCATTTGTTTTGCCATCCTTTGGGTGGGAGTGAACTCTCAGAATTTGTTTTTGTTTCGGTTGTTTATAGCAATAGCAGTTTATTACTTGCCTATGGGCAATAGTCATCTTGTGTTGCTTTTGGTATATATTTGTACTACAGTTAAGGTTGGTTGCCTTCATCTTTGAGGCACAAGAAATCTGCAATAGTGCTTTAATGTGTTTTTTTTTTTTTCCCCACCCATTTTTCTTTAGGTGCAACATGCAAGCAAGCAAATGACTGCAGACAAGCATTACAAAGGCATTATCGACTGTGTTGTACGTATCCCCAAAGAACAAGGAATGCTGTCATTCTGGCGTGGAAATTTGGCAAATGTCATTAGATACTTCCCTACACAAGCCTTAAATTTTGCCTTCAAGGACAAGTATAAGCAGGTGTTTTTGGGTGGTGTTAACAAACATACCCAGTTTTGGCGGTACTTTGCAGGAAACCTTGCATCTGGTGGTGCTGCAGGAGCAACTTCCCTTTGCTTTGTCTACCCTCTTGATTTTGCCAGAACCCGTCTGGCTGCTGATGTTGGCAAAGTTGCAACGGACAGAGAATTCCATGGTCTTGGTGATTGCCTTGTAAAAATCTTCAGGTCTGATGGTCTTAGAGGCTTGTACCAAGGCTTCAATGTTTCAGTCCAGGGCATTATCATCTACAGAGCTGCTTACTTTGGTATCTACGACACAGCTAAAGGTAGGCACTATACATTTCTGTGGTTTGCTTTTTCTTTGTTACAGGAGTTCCATATTGTGTAGTAATTTTGTAGCAATTTTTTCCATTAAAACACAGGTATTGACTGAAAGATAATGAGACTGCTTATCCAAAAGTATAAATTTGAGTTCATACTTCTATTGAATTAGCTAGTCAGCAAATGTATGCACGTTGTAGTTGAGGTAAAGATATGAACGGTAGATGGGTACCATGGCAGATTAACCCATTTTATAAAAATGGGATCTGTGTTCAGTCATTAAGATCTCAGTTCAGTTGTCGGAACTGACACGTCTGTTTCCCAGCTCGCGCAAGCTAAAAACTTTCAGCCAAGACCTACCCATAATGTCCCTTTTAGTTACTCCAGATCTTGTTTGCTGTGTTCCTAATAAGACGTGTTAGCTGTCTGTCTCAAAGCTAAGTAGAAAATTGTTAATTTTAAGACCATTTCTCCAAACTTATTTAATTTTTAGTCAGGTTAGCTTTTTCTCACTGTCGCCTATTTCCTACCCTTTTCCTTGGTAATTTAAATTTTTTTTTACCTTTATTGGTACTGTCCTCCCTCTTGTCTTTGACAGGCCTTTCCTTTTTACTAGTGATATTTTAATAACATCACTGGTATTTTCTCCGTTAGTTTTTTTTATAGTATAGCCTTGTTGCCTTACCATGTCAGACAAAGCTAAGTTGGGATTTAAACAGTACGACAAGTGTGGATGTAAGATGCCCAACTCAGATCCACATGTTTGGGCGTGGGTCATATTAAAGTTCACTGACATTTGTGCTAGTTTTAGTGATCGGACACTAGCAGAACGTAAAAATAAACCTATTTTAAACTATTTACTCAAGACACCTTTTTTCCGAGGCTCTATCCGAGTTGGAGGTCTCACCCCCTCCAAAGACCTTCCTGCATCCATCTGTTACGGAACAGAGTTGGCTCTGTGCTTCGGTGCAGACCTCATCGGCACCAGGCTCTGTCTTCTCCCTCAGTGCTGACCATGATGTTCGCTCCTGTTTCAGTTCCAACTTCGGTGACGTCCTTGGATCCCACATCGGCTCTGACTGTACATGCTTCGGCACCATCCCCGGCCACAGTGCTGAGTTTCTTTGGCTCCATTGTCTCCAAAACTCGACGGGGCAGAGGTTGGTCCCTTTCTAGAAAGACAAGATTCCCCTTCAGCAGCCTCCTTTAGATCCACTAGGAGTTTTTTGGAACTAAACCTGGTGCGGGTTGTGGATTACTTGTGGTAGCTAGGGAATTGCCCATTCCAGCTAGACCTTCCGTCCCACCTGGCTCGGAATCTTACATCTTCCCCTGTTTGTCATCCTCCAGCATCCACCCTGATCTCTGTACCGATGTCCACTTCGGTACATACTGTCTAGTCCGACAGCAAGCAGCAATTCCCCTGTCCACACCAACTACCCTTGCTGCATCGGTCGATGCTTTCTCTGAGTGGTGCTTTGACCATCCATACCTTGGTACCTAGTCCGGCGCCTATTTTCTCGCTGGCACCATCTGTCCATGGTTAAGATTGCTTCCAGTTCTCTCGGAACTCCTCAACTGGGGGTGGGGTGTGACCCCGGTTCTGAGGTTGCCCCTCCTGGTTCCGGGCTCCCATCCCTTGAGTAGGCCTGCTGTATAGGTGATGGCGAGGGTCCGCCATTCTGAAGGCTCACAGCACCATTGACACCAGTATCAGAACCCCCAGCTAACATGCGCCTCTCCCAACCTGCTATTTCGGGGCCCCAGGCACAGGAGTCACAAGAACCCTCTTTGAAGGGAACCCCTTCTCCGGAGTTCTCCTTGGAAGATCCCACTGGAGAGCCACCCTGGAAGAAACGGTGCAAGAGGAAGCACCTTTATCTCATTAGGCACTGATTGACCAGCCCCACTAGTCCAAGCAGTTGACAGTTGATTCTATGGTTGTGGTGGCGGCCACCAAGAGGGAACTGGCAGAAGATAGCTCCACTGCCCATCTTCCTAAAACATTTGAGGCCCGGACCATGGGCAGACCAGGGAAGTGGACCTATTATTCAGTGACATTCGCCATTCGGTCGCTGAACTATGAGACACTACTCTCTCTTCCAGAGGCCTAATTTCTGAAATATCTTCCTCCTTTGGCGGAGGTTCATACTAGGCTATCTGCCCAAGGGCATTTATAAGCCTAGCCTAGCCCAGAGTTTTGTGGCTTTCGCCACCCCTTTAGTTTGAAGGATACTATGCTCATTATTTTGCTGTGCCTCTGTCAAGCAGTGTCACTGAGATAATCCCTGGGGTATATCTGCGATCTCCCATCCATTGGTCAAGATTTCTCTTGAACAAAGCCAGCGAGGTGCTCTGCCTCACATGTACCGGGATTTTGTTCCACAGCATAGGGAGTCTCTGGGTGATGAATCTGTCCCTCCAGCACATCCTATTAATAACAGTGTCAAGGTTTGTCTCCCACCCTTGTAGTTCTGAGGGATCTAGATTTTTTGAGGTGAAGCATGTTCATCAATTCCGGGTTGGACATGGCCTTGTATGTCAGGCACAGGTCACCTCTGAGCAGACGGTAAGCGACTGAATAGAGCTGGAGTTCCTTCAATCGGGCAGCATAAGACATATTTTTGAGACCCTTTATCCTTTTGGTGAGGAACTTTTGGGGCCTTTCCAGTTGCTGCAGGTGTCGTGTCAGATACATTCCGAATGGGGCATTGTACTCAATCATTGGTCTGAGTGATGAGTACAGGGGGACAATGACCTCCCTTGATCTAGATGTGAATCACTTCATGATCAGGTGGGCAATGTAGAAGGTCTTCCTAACTACTTTGGCAACGTGAGTGTCAAACGAAAGGTTACTGTCAACCTGGGTCCCCAGATCCCGGATAACCTCTTCTGTGCTTAGTGGATTGCTGCCTATATGGTAGCTAGGGGTAACCTTGTTTTTCCCGAAGGGTATGACTATGCATTTTTTGGCGTTTAACTTTAGGCCATGGCTCTGGCACCAGTTATCAGTTTCTGTAAGTCCCGAAGGATATCTGTCAGATGTGTTCTCAACTATGGCGCCCAGTTTGCAGTCATCTGCAAATTTTGTCAGCCATAACCCTCCTGTGTTTGCTTGTACTTCTGAAAAGTAGATGCCGAACAAGAGTGGGCCCAGGACTGAGCCCTGTGGGACACCACTTGTGACAGGCTTTGAGTCTGACATGGCGCCAGCAACTCTGACCCTGTGGGTTCTGTCACTTAGCCAGTTTGCAACCCATCTTGTGACGTATGGGTTTACATTTAAGCTGATGAGTTTTTCAATGATACCTGAGTGGGGTATTGTGTCGAAAGCCTTTGCCAGGTCGAGGTAGGCTGTGTAGACTGCCTTTCCCTCATCAATGGCCTTGGTGACTGTTTTGAAAGTCAACCAAGTTTGAAAGGCATGATCTGCCTTTGACAAAGCCAAACTGGGTTGGATCCAAAGTATGCAAGTCCCCTATGTCTTTATTTGAGTTCCATTATGATCCTCTCCATAGCTTTGCAGATCAGGCTTGTCAAGCTGATGGGACGGTAATTTCCAGGGTCGGTGGAGGCACCGCCTTTGTGAAGTGGGACCACAGTTGCCATACGCCACTCCTTGGGTACGTATCCTGAGGTGAGGCTAACATTAAACAGCTGCCCTAACTGCGGGTTTAATTCCTCATTGAGTTCGTGGAGCAAACAACCACAACCGGGGACACCATCTGGTCCCATGGATGCTGTGTTTTTTGCCTTGGAGAGAGCAGTTCTCACCTGAGCGTTAGAGATGTTTGGGGGGGTACAATCCTCTGGTATAGATATCTCAACTTTTGGGGGGAGGGGGGGAGAAGTTTGCACTGAACCTGTCAGCCAGTATGTTGGCAATGTCTGTAGGTTCAGTAATTTTTACATTTTGAACTAATTCTGAGCATATCTGGGAGTTTCCTCCCAGGTTTCTAACATGGCTAAAGAAGGCCTTATGATTGTCTTGAGTCCTTAGCGACTTTTTAGTTTTTTACTTATAATGATCAAAGGTGTCTTCCCTTTTAAGGATTTTGCTCTATCTTGTAGTAGCTTCCTCCTTTTGTTGTAGAGCTTGTTTATGGCTGGGGTCCACCAGACTGGCCGCTTGCCTTTGGTACAAAGAGTCTTTGTTTTGTTTGAGATTGCCTGATCCATGCAGTCCTGTAGGTGCAGGTAGAAGGCATTTGTAAGTGATTCAGTGGCTTGAGTAATGGTTTCCGCAGGCTCGGGGGCCTTAAGAGACCACACTAGTCTTTAGAAGTGTGAAGTCGGCTTTTCAGAAGTTCTTCACTGTGGTCTTTTTTTATCTCTGTGGGGGCGGGATGTGGACTTCCAGTGAGATTAGTTTATGGTCTGATCTCACCGGTGAGGGGTATACTTCCGGTGTTGAACATTGTGACCCCATGTTCGTGATGATGAGATCTAGTATGTTTTCTCCTCTTGTGGGGATGGTGACTAGTTGTCCCATGGCATTTGAGTTTATGAACTCTAGGAACCTTTGGGCTAGAGTGTTGGGGCTTGAGTAGTGATCCCAGTCTATATTCGGGTAGTTAGTCACCTAGTATGATGGTGTTTGGAGATACATTTATCCCCTCCAGTGTTTTCAGGAAAGCTATGTGAGGTTCCTGAGATTGAGAGGGTGGCCTGTAACATGCTACAAATTACAGAGCAGTCTTGTCTATGGTTAATTGCACCTGGATGGTCTCCAATGCATCGTGCGTTGCCACCAACCTTGAGGTGTGGGTGTCCTTGATGAATATAGACACCCCCCCTCCATTCTTGGTGTTGTCTGGATTTTGGGGCCGGAACGCATGATATGAGGTAAAACCTGATAGTGCCGGGGTGCTCTCGGGAGCCTTGAACCAGGTTTCAGTCACAGCGCAGACATCTATGTTCTCCATACTGAGAAGGGCCTCGAGTGCGTGCATCTTGAGGTTGAGACTTCTGGCATTGAGCAGCATTACCCTTAGTTTTTTTCCTTTTTCATGTTCTAGGGTGGTAGGTTTAGAATTTGAGCTTTGCCTAAAAAAGGCACTATGGGGGTGGCAAGAGCCTTTGCCAATATCCGGAAGCCCAGGGGTGACAGGTGCAAGCCGTCCCTTGCGAAGCAACGTGGCTTGTCCAGCATGTCATCCCAGGCAGACAGACATTGGATCCCCTTTGAATGACACCAGAGTTTAAGCCAATTATTAAAGCTGATCATCTTGTCTCTGTGTTGTGGCATCATTCTTGGTGAAGGTAGGATACTGCTCAAGGTCAGGGTCATACCTGCCTGGGCTACATAATCAGAGAGCTCCTCTGTCTCCATGTAGTCCAAGGAGGTATGTCTCAGGTCGTTCACACCAGCGTGGGCAATGACAGAGTCGTACTTGTACCTGCTGTTGAGAGACCTGAGTGCTTGCGTTATGTGGCGGATTCTAGCGCCCGACAGGCATCTTACTGTGACCTTCTCCTTATTCAATCTGGTGAGCGGGACGTCAGTGTGTCTGGAGTCACCAATGACTATTGTGTTTGGCCTTAAGGGCTGTGACTGTTTGGCACACTGACTATGTGGTCTATGTGTTGTGTCCTGAGGTGGCAGTTGTTTGGGTGTCTGCTTTGGTGGCCTCTGCTGTTTTGGTAGATTTTTGATCAGAGCCTCAGAGTATGTCTCTGTGTATTTATGTGTATGATTTGAAGTTGTGATAGTACTATGTGAGACTGGGTTTGTGGTGTGTGTGGTTACCTTCTCCTGTCTGGTCTTGCCGGTCCTATGTTGAGAGAGCTCAGCCTCCAGTTTGGCTATATAGTTGCATCTCTCCCATGTATTTGTGTTTTGTGGGAGAAGGAGAGGGTTGTCTGTGTACATGAGACAATTGTAACATTGCCTCAATATTCCCAGATTCACCAGCTGAGCAGGAGAGGACACTAGCAACTGATCCCTCGACATGCTAGATGTCTGTTTTCCATTAACCAATCTATTGACCTGTCGGTTTTCTTCCTTCGACATTCTAATGGGGGTACATTCTACATACCCTTAAAGTGTATCGGCAGCTTCATTGTTTGGACAGGACTAAATCTTTCAGGAAAACAGATAAATTGTTTGTGGCCTTTACAGGACCCAGATTGGGTAAAGCTGTTTCCAAAGTGACTTTATCCTCTCATTACCTTTATCTACCAACAGAGTAAGCTATCCTTACCTTCCAGAGTAAAGGCTCATTCTACCAGGTCTATGGCTGCTTCTGTAGCTTTTCATTCCAGAGCCTCTATGGATGATATATGTGCAGCAGCCACTTGGGCAAGACCTCCTACCTTTAGATCTCATTAGAAATTGGATTTGGCCTCCAGGGGACTAGCATCTTTTGGCTCTGTGGTGCTCAGGACTAGCCTTCCTTAGGGCCACCAAGGGCTCGAGTTGGCCTCCAGGGGACTAGCATCTTTTGGCTCTGTGGTGCTCAGGACTAGCCTTCCTTAGGGCCACCAAGGGCTCGAGTTGTCCTATCTGTAATGAATGAGCAAAGATTTACATTGGATAAAGAAGTTGTCTTACCATACGTTCCACCTGTATTGTAGATCTTTGTTCATTCATTACTTCCCACCCTCTTTCCCCCTGCCTAGACTCCTTGTAGACTTTAGGAACTCCTGGTTAGGGTATTTGCTCCGAGCCTCCTATTTTTTCTATTACTACATCTTTTATGTAGGGCAGGCAAACTGATATGGAGCAACTAGGAGAGGGGCATTATGGGTAGGTTTTAGCTGAGAGTTTTTGGCTTGCGCAAGCTGGGAATGGCTGTATCTGTTAGAGGACTGAACCGAGGTCCCTTCTATTGAACGAAGATCTACAACTCGGATGAAACGTTAAGACTCAACTTTTTTCATAATTTTCTGGGTATGGAAGTAATTTTAAGAAGAACATTTATCAGATTTTTCTAGTTGCTTTGGTATTTGCTTGTTCTGAATAATTAGGGTAAATTGAGTTGAAAAACTGCAAACTGTGTAACTGGTGGAAGAGTTTTCACAATGCAGTCAAAATGGTTTCACATGTGCCTTGACGTCTTGGCCCACTTTTTGGCTGTGACCTTGTTTCCCATTGTGTGAAGTTGCTGGTTAAAACGTTGGAAATGCATTGGACATTCTCTTGGTTAAATGTTACAGGTCTGGTGTAGCAGTGCATGTTGGTGTAATTAAATGTTTAGTAGCTGTTACCAGCTGTCGTGGGGTAGTTTTATGCTTTTGAAATTGCAAAGTGATGTAATCTCTGAGAGAAATGGCTTTTTTGATGGTTTTGTTACATCAAGGAACTTCACTTGCTGTTAGCTAGTATTGGCAGAGCATCTTTGGTTCCAGAGTTTAGTAAGGTGCAACTTTATCTTGGCCTGTGTTGAGCATTGTAGTGCTCTGACATTTGACCCTTTTTGCCAGGGAATTTGTTTGCTTGGAATGTAGGGTGTCTGGTCTCTCTCTCTAAAACTTAACTTTAGTACTTTCTGATTGACTTTTTGTTGCTTTTAATTGGAATATAGTTAAAGGAAGACTCTACTTAATTTCTTTATTGCATCTTTGTTTTCTGGGCCATTCTAATGCCTCAGAATCGCTCCCAAGTGCTGCTTCTACAATTTTAAAGCTTCCCACAAAATAGGTGATGGGGCCTGCCTAGGTAATGCGATCACGTTTTCTTGCTTTCATTCCTTCTTCCTAGAATACATTTAAATTCCTCTTTCATGCTAGACATAAAGTGGTGGTTTTTCATGCCATTAAGGTAGAATGGCAGGACTGAGCATTGTCATCTAACGCACCTTCTGTAACAGTTACTTCTGTGCTTCTCTAAACCTCATTTGTCTATCCAGAGCTTGTTCTGTAAGTAGTTTGCTGCTTCCAGCAAATGTAGATAAAATGTAGATAGGCTTTTATAAAGATTTGTTTGTTCTGAAAGAATTGATAGGCCTACCCCCACACTTTCATGCTGAGGTGTGAAAACTGTCACTGCAGTAACTGATCCTTGCTGCTGTATCATGTGCAGGTGATTAGTAAAAGGACTCTGGTAAATATTTGTGCTACTTCTCAATGTCTTCAGTGGGAGTGATGCAAACTTAAAATGTGATTCACTGGTTTAATTATGCCCCCCTCCCTTTTTTCTGTTTTGTAGTTTATACTTTTGTAACCAGGAAAGTGAGCTGATCCAAGACCCTTTCAGCTGAGACCCGGGCTAAAATGGCAAAGTAGCAAATGCATTTAACAATACAAGTTTAAAAAAAAATGCCATAAAGATTGTATACATTTACTGTAGCAATATCCCGCAGCTGGATTTACCCACTGTTTTGTTGGGTCACTCCAATCTACCCACCTAGCATCTCCCAACAGTGTATCCCACCAGGAATCTTTTTAAAGTCCAACTTCACCTTGACCAGTTCAGGATACATTGCTTTGTGTCTTGACTTGGTGTTTTACCTCCAGTACTCATCACTCATTTTATTTCTTGTTTTTAGCAATTTAAAATTTTAAATTGTTAAACCTGTCCATGGTGTTCCTTTTAATTAGAAAGTAACTTCCACCATGGAGGTTTATACTAAGTAAACCTGTAGCTATGTCTGGCATTGAGAGGTTATGATCCTAGATGTAGCTCCCAGTCTACTTAGAGGTATGATGTGGCTTATGTGCATGATACCCATATGCACTGCATCTCGAGTGCCATATAATTTTTGTACATTCACTGTACCATGCATCAGGATTCCTGCTAATGCACATTAGACTTTCATTTTGTAAGCTTTGTTGCTGTGCATCAATGTACTGTTTACAAACATACATTTTACAAAAATGAACAGTTAATTATAAACTAGGTTTTAGTTAAAGAATCAATCCATGGGTAAATGCTGGGCTGCTGTTCCAAGAGTCGTCAGTATCCTAACCTTAACATACCAAAATTATAAGGAACTTGTCATGATTAACTGTACCTTGTTTTGACCTTGTTAGTGAAGGCTTGAGGGGCCATAGTGCATTTGAAATTGCCCATCCATTGGTCTAGGTTACACGTAAAGGATCCAGAAGCTTTCCTTTTACATCCAAAGGAAGACTATGGATGCTCCAGAATGTCATTCCAGAAGGTCCTGTATTTTGATGGAAGTTGAGATCTCTTGTGCAGGTGTTTTGTTTTGCAGAACTGCAGGATGTCGCTCAGGATTTTCTTTTGGGGCTCTGTCTGCCTCCATTTTTCCTGTTTGTGAGTGGGAGATTCACTTAACCAGACGGTGCTCTGGGGCAGTTGGGTGTTGGTCTAAGCTCCTCGTTAAAACTCCTGGATCACAAACCTATTTAACTGCCTGTGAAACTGCAACATTTTCTATGGTGGGGTACCTTGGGTTGAATGTTTTCCCAACCATTTAATTTTGTAAAACTAAAACTTCTGGTAAACAGAAGGCAGTAAGGTACTGGTACACGGGGTTTGCCTGTGACTTTGACAACTTGTCATCCTTTACCAGTGTGCCCTATAATGGATCCCCTCTTTCAGGCCGAAGGTTGGGGAGAAGTTGGTGTGAGCAAGGTGGGAAGAAGCTGTTTACTATGGGTCATTATGGGCATTTGTAATGCTGCATCAGACTTTCAGAAAACTGAAGTTGGAAATTAGGTCAGTATTGAGGCACTGAATGCACACTGAAAGAATTTCAGATCATTACTAGAACTGTGTTAAATGGAAGTATGCTCCATTTAAACTTGGTGAACTGACTTCTGTTTTAATGAAATTACATGCTGATTAAAACTAGGTGCATTGTAACCCCTGCCATTTCTAGTTTCTCACACCCATTCATTTCCTTAAAGTAAAAAAAATGCATTAAATGGCTTTGGGATGTGTTTGGTATGGGCTGCCCCCAAGATGAGCGCATGTGCACTTGATTTGTCACCGATCATCTCCGTGTGGACTGTAAAGCTTGTAGAGCCTTTGGGTTGTGGGTCTTGGCAGACCAATGAGAACTGCTACCCCTACCCTAGAGTTCTCTACTTCAGATTGTTGTGAAAAAGGAGAGACTAATGTGAAGTGCAGAAGAATGTAATGATTGGGATGAGGAAGGGAAAACGTAATGGGGAAGTTTGTTGCCCTTACAAGGTAAGCTGTATCTGAAAGCCCCAAGGCCTTTGGCTCCTCTGGCATATTCGAAAGTGATGGAATTTGGTGCATCCTCCTGCTCTGTTCTTCTCATCCTTGCCACTTGAATGAACCCATGTCTACAGAAGTGCACAATACCCCTAGCAGTGGCTCGGGCTTTGGGTTGAATCAGTTCATCCTTCATGGCTATCACAGCAGAGCCTGAAACTTCTCCAGAGCCATCTCCCTATGTTATCTGGACCTTTTGTTTGGACTCTGGAGGTCCATTAGTTACCATGACATAGTAAAAAACCTTCCTTTGGTTTTCAGGGTCAGCAAGGTCTACCAAGGCAACTTGGAAAAGCTTGAGAACCTTTGTAAAGCCTCAGATGGACCTGGGGATAATTCCCTGTCCATACAGAGGGTTGATTAGCATGTCCCTTTAGCCAGCCATCTTGCTTTGGCATCTGAATTGGTTTCTGACTCCTAGGTCTATCTTATAGCTTTTGGAGAATCAACTCTCCACCATGCAGTCTATATTAAATCTCTTCATGCCCCTGTATTTCCAGTGTGGCAGACACTGCCACTCACTGCCATGGATGCTCCTTTGTAATTTTCCAGACTGCTTCAAGGGAGTCCCTTTTTTTAAATGGCTGCTTTTAATATTACTCTCTGATCAAGTAGCTCGGTAATTGTCTACAGACTAGGAGTGAACAGGACTGTAATATGTCTGCTGTAGGGAGTAATGCTTTTCCACCCCTCAGAGGATGATATCTGGTAGAAGGGTGTTCAAAGTCGTAGCAGTCTACCCAAGATGCTCCTGGCAAAGTGCTCCCTGAGGCATGGGGGCAGCCTCAGTGGTTGCTGTCCTAGGGCAGGGGTGGTCTGCAGTTCAGGGCTTCAGAGGCTCGTTCTCAGTCCTTGGATGCTGCTTCACTCTGGAGGCAGTCAAGGGTTGGGGAGCTTGGGAGGCTGTAGTATCTGATGTGACAAGTCCTTTCCTGTGGTTACTGTGTTCCATTTGGAAGTGCTTTCTGGATGTTCCACTGCACCAGTGGATGGAAGCAGCACTTGGGGGGGGTTTTATGACCAACCTTGTCAGAGGTACAACCAGTCCAGTTAAGGTCTGGTTTCTACTTGTGGTTTTGGTACTAAAGGAAAGGGAGAGGTGTTCTAAGCACCCATCTTGGACATAAGCAAGCAGAGTCTGGATATCGGGTAAATCCAAAACCCCGACTGTAACTGTTTATTCCATTCTGCCTCTGCTGAGGAAGGACTGATTTGTGCTCAGTGGCCTGTCTGAATAGACGCTCCAAAAGATTTCTTGTGCTTAAGACTAGGGGCCACTCCTTTCCAATTTCAGACATTACTGTCTCGTCTGACAACACCCCCCCCCCCACATGCTCACCAATTCAGATGCCATTGAGCACTCCCAAACAAATTGCAAAACCACCTTCAAGGTTGTCCCCTCTAGAAACTGTAGCAAATGGTCTTGCAGCCAAGGTCACCTGCTCATCAGATGTCATGGTCATACCGCCATCTGCTTTGGTTATCTGGCAAGATGTTTCAAGAGTCCTACAGTGGACCTTGTCAGTTCAATGGTCCATTTAGTCCCATCTGATTAACTTTCTGAACTGCCTCACCAATATGAGTTGCTACCACATCTGGTGGTGGATATTCTTCCCTCTATTTTCTGTAAGTCATCCCTTTGTTCTTTACCAGCCAAAGCCTCTGATCACGGACACCTCCCTCATGGGGTGGGGGGCACCACGAAGGGAAAATTATCCAAGGTACCTGGGCCCTGTCAGCTCAACTGCACATCAGTGGTTTGGAGATGAGGGCAGCTCTCAGTATTGCAGACCTTTCAGGATGGTCTTCCCAAAGGTGTGATACAGACTCTGAACTCACTGTTGTGGTATGGTACTTGGGAGGGAACTTTATCTTGCCCCTTATGTCGAAGGTATGATGACTTTGCATCGGGCAAAGTTCTTGCAATGCTTTCTTATAGCAGTGTACAGCTCGAAAATCCATGTTCTAGTGGGTAATCCCTTAAGTAGAAACATTTTACCTTGTGTGGTCCCTCAGTCATCCAGTGGTCTGGGCATAAAGATGCTGTGACTGGAACTCCTTTCAGCACCAAATACAGCGACTTGTTTGCCCTGATTCTCTGGTAGTTGGCCACAGAGGGACATTTTGTTCCTGAGTGTTCTGTATGCTTGTCACCCCTAACTCCCTTGGTCAGCTTTCTACAGAAAGCCAGCCGTTGCTGAGTGGTGACTGATCATTGCTCACTTTTGGCCCGTACAAGTTTGGTTTCCCTTCCTGTTGCTTCATCTTTTTCACCTGCCTTGGGTTCTGGACCTAGTTTCAGATCTATTTCTCAATCTTCAGATTTAGGTAAGGCTGGCCTGAAGTTCTTCAAACTGCTCTATCTCTGGTGTGGGTAATGGACTGAGTTCACAAGCTCACTGAATGTGATTCCAGAAGTACTCTGCTAGAAATAATTTTGCCAGCAAATGGAAATCTTTTTCTATCTGGGCCACAACCAAGAGATTGGATTCTGTCTGCCCCACTTCAGGCTATTCTAGATTTTCTTGCAGGACTCTGAGCTTATTCTACCGTTTAATGCTCATGTGGGTCAAAATTGTGCTCTGAATCTTCCAAGGCCTTCTTAAAGGTACCCTTTGCATGGGGTCAGGCTACAAAAGCCCAGTAAAAGGTCTAGACCCTCCTTGGGATTTTACCCTTGGGTTCAGTCTGAAAGCCTAGTAAAAGGTCTGGACCATCCTTGGGATTTTACCCTCTTATTCTTCAGTCCTTCTCAAAACCATGCATTTCATCTGGCAACTACAGTGGATCTCCGAATGTCCTAACTGAAATCACTGTTGCAGTGTTCCTGGGTTGCTTGGGGGACCTTCCTTTAATGATTTTTGTTGAAAGTTCTAGAGAACAACATCTAGGCAGGGCAAGTGCGGTGTCCAGGTTCTGCATAATTACTTGCATACGGCGTCTCTCGACTGTTTTTTGTTTTATGCCTAAACCTGGAACACCTTACCAATGACAGCGGAGCACTATTTTTTTCCAAAAACAATTGGGTCTAGGATTTTTATAATACTTTCGCCAGGCCTAGCGTATTGTATGCTTGGCCAGTCCAAGATGGCGACTCCTCATCCTCTGTCCCTCTACTGCAAAGAAGCTTGGGCCCTGAACGGCTTGGCAGTCCATTTCTGACTTTCAACATATTTGTTGAATTACCTCAAATTTTTCAGTTGTCAGTTGCAGAGACCTGATGGAGGCCAGTATTGCTCCTGAGGCCTTGCAGACTACTGATAATCTGAGGAACTGTGTATTTTTTGAAGGGCTGCACAGCATCCCTAAAACTTTTTGGGGAAAAACACCCAAGCATGTGCGCGCCCCCCCTTTCAGCTTAGGGAGGAGCGGATAAACATCTTGTAAAGGTTGTTCAAAGCTGATGTCTTTGAAACTTTCTTCCTTTAGGTCTCTGCAACTGTAGGCTACTGTCCAGGCTAAATCTCTTATTTTACATTTGACAACCAGGAAAGTCCAACTGGACAGGCATCCATTTTCAGCCAAGGCCTGGGGAGAGCAGCTCCAATAGCATGTCATAAAGAAATTACACAATATCATACAGAGATGTAGGTTCCATAGAAACAGTTATGTATAGATTTCCTTTAGTAAAGTCAGCATACAGTATTCCTAGTAGTAGGGTTTTTATATAGAATATAAAATATAAACATGAGAACATTTTTTTCTTTCTAAATTGAGTACTCAATATTTTG
Organism: Protopterus annectens; assembly: GCF_019279795.1. Classification (NCBI taxonomy): domain Eukaryota; kingdom Metazoa; phylum Chordata; order Ceratodontiformes; family Protopteridae; genus Protopterus; species Protopterus annectens. The sequence goes on along the minus strand of NC_056735.1, from coordinate 630,779,201 downwards.
TTACAGAGCTAACCAGTTATTGAGCTTTACAGTGAAAGGAATTGGGGGACCTTTAGTAGAATCCTTGAACATGGTATTGGTGCAAATTTAACCTGGGGAGTAGCCTGAACAAAGCCAATTGTTTGAGCAGTGGGTTCTCAGGAGTTTTTTAAACTGAATAGTGGAGGTTATTTGGCTAGGTAGTGAGTTCCAGATTTTGGCAATGTTGTGGGCAGACAGATTTGCCAGCATAATTTTTTGTGTCTTAACGCTTACTAGGTTCTGAGAAATCGTAACCCTCTGGTAGGGATGTGGAGGTCAATTGTATTTGGAATTGCAGGGTTTTTTTCTGGAATGTAGAAATTATGCGATATTGCGAGTTGATTTGAAGTAGTAGTTGAGGTAGCTTGAGCTAATTGAGTTGGTTAAGGGCGAGAGAGTGATGGGATTTGTATGCGGTTTCAGTAGCATACTTGGCTGTTTTGTTAGTACAAGATTCCATTTTGTACTAATCACTCTGGCGGAGATTAGGAAGGCTGGGAGAGGCATAGAGAAGAATGGATGAGATGAGTTCTTGCAATAGTAGCTTTGTTTTTTGTTTTTTTTTTTTTGTTTGTTCTTATAGAGAAGTCTTAGCTTTTAACATAATGGTTTGAGCTATATGATGTCAAATTTGAGGCGGTCTATTTCTACACCTAAGAGTTTAATGTGTGCAGTTGGAGTGATTTGATTTTTACCTTTGGAGTGAATGGTGAAAGTGAGGGGGGGGGCATGTCCTGGGTCAAAGATTTTTTGGGGGGGGGTTACGAATAAGTTTGTGAACCATGTTTTGGCTAGAGAAACTGCTTTGGGTGAGGATTTGCAGTTCTTTTAAGGTGGGGGCGGCACTTATAAGGGTGGTGTCATCTGCGTGTTGTACTAATTGTGTGAGTGAGGAATTGATTTGGTTGGTGAATAGTGCGAACAATAGTGGGCCAAGGATGGATCCTTGAGGGACACCTATGGCTACTGGTAGCAGGGGGGCAGCTGGTCATGCCATAGGGCTGCTTGCTGTCTGATAAGTAGCTAGTAAACCGTGATGTAGTGGAGGGGCTGAGGCTTAGGGTAGATAAGGTTTGGAGAAGAATGTTATGGTCTACCATGTCAAAGCCTTTAGATAAGTCTAAGCAAGGAAGAAAAAAATGGTCCCTTGTTTCTGTTGTGATTAACTATATCTCTAAATGATAGTAATGCTGTGGGATGGTCTAAAGCCATGCAGTGTTTTGGAGATTAAGTTTTGTAAGAGGTACTGAAGTAGTCCGGGAATGTACAACTCTCTAATATGGATAGAGGTGAGAGTATTGCGATTGGATGGTAGTTGGTGAGTTCTAAGGAGTTGCCCCCTTTGTGCAGTGGAATAATGTGGGCTATGGTGTCCGCTATCTGAAGGAATGCGGCTGGTAGGGTGTCAGCAGCTAGTGGTTGGTATGAGTTTAAGAAGCTTTGAAATTTAGTGGGGACAGGGTGTAGGGAAAGGTTGGTGGTGGTATTTGAATAGTGGGGTGGGTTTTGCTAGCACCTGGTATAGGGCTGCTAGTGGTATTGAGGGCATTAAGGGTTTGGACTCTTTCGTTAAAGAACTTGTTAAATTGTGAGGGAATGTTGTCATGGTTTGGTAGTACTAGGGTTGGGGTGGGGGTGGTGGCTTTACCAGAGTGGATTATGCTAATTTATTGTAGTCCAAAAATTCTTGGTTTGCATATTCTTCCTGTTTTTGTAGTAGTTTTGTCTACTTTGATTTGTTTTTTGGCTTTTGTTTAGAAGTTCTTGGCAGCTTTGCCTCTGATTACTGGTTTTGTTCTTTTGATATTGACTCCAGGCCAGATCCCTCTTCCATTGTAGTCTTAGTATCTTTAGCCATGGAGCATAGTTAGCTTTTAGTGTTATAGTTCTGGAGGGGGCGTGATAATTTAGGATTTGCAGGAAAGTGTAGGAGGGGGCATATAGTTTAGGATTTGCAGAAAAGTGGAAGTACTGTACGGCGTCATCTAGAGAGTAGTTTAGGGGTGTCCAATTACAGCTTTATAGTGAATTGTTGAAGTAAATTGTTTAAAGATTTTTAAGTATTACTCTTGAGGTGGGTTGGCGTATGTAATGGGGTATGTTCCGAATTAGGTTGGTGGTTGATCCCTTAGACTGTCAAGAGTACCATGCTACAGTGGGGTCAGATAACAGAATCCCGTCTAAGATGGATGTGTTTTATGGTTTTGTCTGTTTGGGTTGCGGTGGATATAATTTGGGTAAATCCTATAGAGTAGCACCCAAGAAGATTTTGAGCTTGAGGTCCAAACTCTGCAGGCTTTGTTTTTGGAAAGAGGATACCCTTTGGAAATGTTTAGGTGTCTAGCTGAGGAGGTTAATGTTTTGAGAAACACTCTATATACACCTATCTTAGGAAAAGGATCAGAAGCGGTGATCACATCAGCTTCTTATATATCTGGCCACCCTACGAACAGTTTCATATATACACATTCATTCAATTCAAAGGAAATGGAAGAAGTTATTAGAAATTACTGGCCGGTCTTAGCCCTTTATGAAGAATTTAAGGACCTCCTACCCTCTAGAACCAGTTTTGTTAGGAAAAGGGGTGTTAATTTTCAAGAAATTTTTGAAAGTAAATCCGATAACAAAATGAAGGTGAGGCAACCAAGGATAGGCGCATAAAAGTGTGGTTCTTGAAGCCAATGCCATGCCATAATGAATGCTGAATCCGTATATATTCCATCTAGGAAGTTCAGGGTAAAACCATAAAGTTTTCACACCTGTGCAACCAAAGGCGTGGTGTACCTTGGTATTTGTACCACATGTTTGTTTTTACGTGGGGAAACCGAAAGGGAGTTTAGAAAACGGATTTACGAACACTTATGACATAGCTAAGAAGAAAGAAACCAATGCCTTCTATAAGCATTCCCTTCTTTGTCCAGGTTCCAACATTAAATTTGTTGTATTGGAGCAGGTGGAGCCAGATATCAGGGGTGGTGATTGGGAATCCACCTGTGAGCTATGGCAGCTAAGGTTGGACGTAGGAAGACCACCTGGACTCAACGGGACCATTAGTATCAAATCAGTGCTGAAGCTAAGCAGGGCAAGGCTATAGTCATTACACACTACCATAGGGTCATTTTGTTTACCTTTAATGAACATATGTCCTCTATTTACCACTTGTTATCTTTTTATTTATTTAGTCGTAACATCTAGAAGGGGGCATATGCATTATTATTTTTTTAATCACAGCCCTCATCGCTTATTTAGTGATTGTTTAGATTAAGAAACTGTTTATGTATGTTTTTTAAACAACAGAGAATAAAAGTCTTTATTTCTATGAAGACTGAATGAAGGGTCTACATTAAATTCATAGATATATACTCTCAAGTAATTTGGACATATAGATCTCCTAAACCCTTTCTGTGAATTTTTAAACCAGTTTAATATAGATTTTAATAAAAATAATTGATAGTAATTCACGATTTATTTTATCTTAAATCATAATATTTAACATGGTTTAACTTCTAGTTTAGGAAGCAGTTTTTTGATATGATTTAGTTTTGAATATTTTATTTCATATTTAAGGTATGTAAAGCTCCTTTAAACATTTAATCAACAGCAGGTATTCTTAATTAATGAGATGTTGTTGACAGTACTTAAGGTGTGTTTCAGCAAATGTTATGGCATTCACTTGAGAGCTCAGGATTACCTGATTTGTTTGTGGATTTGTAAATAAAGGATTTTGTTTTTCAAACATTTTTTGCTTCTCTTGCTTTGCTGGTTGTGGATTTTCGTCATTTGGATTGCAGACTGTTTCTTGGTTTTCTAAATCCTATAGAGGTTAGTGTGGGTAGTTGGGGAGTGTGGCTAGAGCAGTTCAGCCAGTCAGTATTAGTCACCCTTGTGGCAGGGAGTTTGAGATCCAGTTTAGCAGGTTTTCCGTTATAGTAGTGTTATTACCTGGAGGAATGTAGCCATCTGTAATAATGTATGAGTTTTAATTTGGCAAGGATTAGTTCAAAATCTTTGATTTCTTGGGTGTTGTAATCTATTTGTTCAACGGTGAGATGATTTTGGAACAATATCGTTATGCCGCCTCCCTTTTTCTCTCTGATATTATGTTATAGCCAGGGGCTATTATCTCCTTATGGTGTTCTAGTTTAAGCCATGTTTGTTAGCACTGCTATTTCTGGTTTTATATACAGCTAGAAGGGTGTAAAGGTCCTGGATTTTATGTATACTACTTGCATTTGTTAATGAAGAGGAGAGAAGAGGTAGGTTTGGCTGATTAGTGTCTGTGTATGGTGTTGTGGCGGGCCCTGGATTAGGGTGAATGTCACCACAGTGAATGAGTGTGTGGAGTAGGTGAAAATAGATTGTGTAGTAATTTAGTATGTCTTAATGGAGTGAGGGTTAGTTCTGACAGTTTGTACTAGGAGTAAGAGTGATCTAGAGGCGGTGAGGTCTAGTGGTGTGATAGGGAAGTTAGAAAGTTTCAGGGGAGTGGATAGAGGTTGTTTGCTATTGTGGGGGGTACTGATAGTTGTGGTAAGAAAGGAGGTAGGAGAGCAGGAGAAAGGTGATAGTACATAGGTAAAGTAGTGCTTTTATCAAATGGGACTGTTTTTTATAGTTAATGTCTGAAGAGTGCTTAAGGGAAGTAACTTGGGTTTGATATACTGAGTGATAGTAAGGGTGTGGTGAAGGGTGTTGGTTTGTAAGTGTATGGTGTGAAACTCTGTGGGAGGCAACTGATAGAGGGTGTGGTGTATAACTATAAATGTAATTTGATATGGGCGTAGGGTATGGGAGCAGAGTGAGCATAGCAAACGGAGCGGGGCATAGCCAATAACCCAAGACACTGGAGAATTTGGGAGACTCTGTGAAAGAGGGCCTATTACTGCAATATGTGTCCTATGTTTCTCTCGGATGAAGGGGACACCATTTCACTGATTTTTTTTTGAGGCTATAAAGAATTTGAATGACTCTGTGCAGATCTCTGATAAGATGTTACTCCCTCTTCATTTTCACCTCTGTTCTTAAGGCTTTATAGGATGTTTAGGCCACATTTTCTGCACCTGATTCTTGGCCACCAGCTCTTGAGACCAGAAGGTTTTACAAGGTCCCTGGTGACCTGGACTCTTTTTTTTTTTTTAACACCCAGTGGCAGACCCTCCTGTATATCTTAAGCCCTCTAAGCGTCTACCAGTGCCAGATGCCCTACCTACTGATAGTGTTATGAATAGATGGGGAAAGAATGTTTACACCTCTGCTACCCTTGCCTTTAGGACAATTAGTCACCAGACTCTAATGACAATGATTTAAGGAGTAATGGCTTAATACTTCCAAGTTATATTGGATCCTCTTAAATACAGAGCTGACTTTGCAAGCCAGTCTCATTGCCAGGCACAGTATTAAGTGCAGATGGTCCTTCAAGAATGCAACTGCAGTCCTGACATATGGGTTGTCCTGCCTCAGGCAGCCCCTCTATCGGCCTGATTCCAAAGTCTGGGTCCGGCATCGGCTGTTGTCGCCTCTTCCCTGACGTCAGAGCGGCTGGGGTATAAAAGCGTCAGAGCGGCTGGGGTATAAAAGCGTCAGCCAACGCCATCTTCAGTCTTTCTTGCTGCGCGGTGCCCAAAACAGAAGCAGTTCGCAAGTGCCGGTCGGCCAGCTCCTGTGTTTTCAGTTACCGAAGTCATCAAAAAGCTAAGTAACCCTTTTCCCTTTTCTTGCCTCGGCCGATGTCAGATAAAACTGCAAAAGTTAATTGTTTGTCTTGTGGTAAACAAATACCTCATAAGGACTTCCATTCTTACTGCCTTCCCTGCCTGGGCCCAGACCACGACGTCTCGGCCTGTGCTCGCTTCAATAAGCGCACACTCAGGCGCCTTGCAGAATTTGCTGAATACTTTTTTGGGGAAAATTTCTCCTATATCATGCCGTCGGAACAGACAGCGTATATTTCCAAAAAACAGAAGGACCGGGACCGACATTCTCTGCCTGCAACTTCCACCGACACCACGCCAAAACCTACCGCGAGTGCATCGGTCTCTTCGGAGGTGGTAATTCAACCGCTCCAGACTTGACAACACCGCTTTACCACACACTGAGGCTACCCCGGTGCCGGTTGTTGATTTCCCTCCTGAAACCGAAGCCCAAGATTTACCTGACACCATACCAGTGGACAGAGTTACTCCAGCATGTGGGGCAGCTAGGCCTCCGGTCTCCATGTCCAAGGCCTACACACGTGCTAAGGCTTGCCAGCCAGGCTGAGGCTCACCCTCCTAAAACTTTTTCCCAGGGTCCCGCTTCTGATAAACAGATCATGACTTTAGCTGCAGATCTAATTTCTCTAATCAGAGGCTCTCAGGCTCATCCAGACAGAGGTTCTCAGCCGCCTGCAGATAAAAGGCCTAGGGTTGAGCAGGCAGATATCCTTTCCTCAGATGAAGCCTCTGGGGACTCGGACCTTTGAGATTCCCAGGAAGTATCCTTCCAGGCCTACGAGGATTCCGATGCTGATGAATCCATTCCCTCTGCCTCTCCTCCAGAGGATATTTCTTTCGGGGAAATTCTCCACTCCATGAGAGCATTTTCAGTGGCAGGGCCAGGATTTCTCAGACTCCAGGAAAAGGCTACGTACTTTCCTTAAGTTACCCCAGCACAGGCCTTTAGCTATTCCACCAGTGTTAGATGTATTGGATGATGTGTACTCACTCCAATGCTTCCCAGATTCTCTCCCTCCTGCTCCTGTCAAGCCAGACAGATATTACAGGGTTCCTGAAACTCATAAGCATCTCTTTTAAGGCCCACTCTGTGGATCTAGAAACTATTGCCCAGGGGCCCAAAGGAGTGGCCACTTCCACAGCCAAAAATCCTTTGCCAACAGACAGGGAATCTAGGTCCCTGGAGAGATGGGGCAAAAAAGTTTATACCTCTACCACCCTTGCCATGAGGGCACTTAACTGTCTTTTCATATGTTTCAGTATCAGGATTTCTTGATGGATGATTTGCAGAGAAAGTTAGCCTCTCCTGAGCCTTTAGATAGAAAGGCCTTGCAGGATTTGGTTCATAATACTCAGCAGGTTAGCAATCATTTTCTTCAGTGTGGTTATGATGCATTGGAAGCTTCATGTAGGGCAGCTATGACAGGGGCTGTCATACGTAGACATGCTTGGTTGAAAGAACAGGCATTGCCAGATCATGTTAAAGTAAAGCTCCTAGATGCACCTCTGGAAAAACGGAAGCTATTTGGTGCTAATGCACAGGATGTGTTAATCTATTGAGGAAAAGGCTAAATCAGTACAAACAGTCAAAGATTTCCTCCAGGTTCAGCCACCGAGGTTCAGCAGGAATTGGCCTTCAAAGAATTGGTCCTTTCCAGACACTGACAAGTTCCAAAGGGGAAAAACAGGCATGCTCTAGGTAGAGGGCAATACCAAGGCTCCTACAGGGGCCACCAATGGCAACCAACTAATCGGAGAAGTGGCACAGGGACTTCGACTGCTCCACAGGGACAATCACAATGACTTGACTTTGACACCGCCGACCAAGGCTCAAAGAGAAGCACCTTTAGGTGGAAAATTATCCTTATTTTCAAAGAATTGGCACGTTTTAACAAAGGACAAATGGATTCTGGACATAGACAAAGGTTACAGGTTCCACTTCCATACCTTACCAACAAGACAAGGCATGCCAAACCTGCCACAAAATCAAAGGGCAGAGGCACTCATACAAGTTTCAAAGCTGTTACAAATCAAAGCAATAGAAAAGGTTCCTCCTCAGGAACAAGGCCAGGGATTCTACTCAAGACTGTTCTTGTTCCAAGAAAAGAAAAGCAATGGAGACCTATACTGGACTTGTCCGCTCTAAACACTTTTCTCATTGTGCCAAAATTCAAAATGCTGACGTTACAGCAACTTCCATGCTGGGCAAGGGGTCTTGGCTGGTTACTCTGGACCTCAAGGAAGCATACCTGCATGTCCCAATCAGACAGTTGCAGAAGATACCTCAGATGTCTTGCAGGGTCAGAGCATTATCAGTTCTCAGCATTCCTTTTGGCTTATCTACTGCGCCCAGAGTATTCACGAAATGCCTGGCATCAGTAATTGCACATTGCAGACTCCAGGGGATACAAATATACCCTTACCTGGACGACTGCCTTATACAAGTGGACAGCAAACTAGCCTTGATAAGAAACTTGGACTGTCATTCACTTACTACAGGCTTTGGGATACACAGTCATCATTCAAAAATCAAGACTACTGCCATCCCAACAAATAATTTTTCTAGGAGCCAAACTGGACACAAATTCACAAATGGCTTTCCTCACAGAAGAAAAACAAGAACAATTACCAGATTACTTCAAAAGCCTAGCAAAGCACACCCAGATGACTGCAAGGAAAATCCTGCAGGTCCTGGGTTTCATGGCATCTTGCATTCTTCTGATTCCACTGGCAAGACTACACATGAGAACTACAATGGTACCTAAAAAGTTTGTCTCAACACAGCCACAACTTAGAAGAAATTATCCCACTCATTCCATGTCTACAATTTTTGTGGTGGGCACAAGTAAGCCAATTAAACAAAGGTATGTCTTTCAACAAACCTCAAGCAAGCCAATCCATTACAACGGGCGCCTCAGATCATGGATGGGGGGCGCACATGGAGGACAGATGCATTCAGGGGCAATGGGCTCCCCGGGAAATGCATCTGCACATAAATCAAAAAGATGTTGGCAGTTATTCATGCAGTCAAGGCCTTCGGAAAATTTCTTCAGCAAGGTCATCTGCTAATAGACAGACAACACCACTGTCATGTGGTACATAAACAGGGAGGCACTCACTTACCCCCTCTGCAGACTAACAATGACTCTTTGGGAAAAGTCCCTGAAACTGAACATAGTTGCAATCCCAGTTTGTTCCAGGCAAGGACAATGTTCTGGCGGACAGTCTAAGAAGTAACCTTTTGGACCCGCACGAATGGATGCTGCATCCAGACATTTTTTCACAAACAACTCTTGCATGGGAAAGGCCGGACATAGATCTCTTTGCCTCTCACCTCAATCATCATCTGAAGAAGTTCTGTTGGAGGACACACCATCCTCAAGCCTGGAGAATGGATGCTCTCTCCTTCAGCTGGATGCTCTCTCCTTCAGCTGGAATTCTCTAACAATCTATGCATTCCCACCTCTACCATTAATGACCAAGGTGTTACTGAAGATCAAAGCAGAACCAAAAGGCATTTTGATGGCTCCAGACTGGCCAAGGCAGCACTGGTATCCATTACTAAAGAGCATATCTCGCACCAAGCCGTGGCCCCTGCCTCAATGGCCTCTGCTTCTAACTCAGCACAATTACAGGACTGTTCATCCCAACCTGCAAACATTGCAGCTGACAGCTTGGAGGGTTCCATGACTTTTACCCATATCTCTCTCTCTCTCCAAAAAAGTTCAGAGATCTTACTGGAAGCACGCAGACCTTCCACCAGAAAAACTTATTCAGCCAAATGGAAGAGATTCATCATCTGGAATGCCAACAAGGGTCAGGAAGCATCAGTAATGAGCATACCACAGATACTAGAATACTTGGCAAATGCTTCATAGTGGCCTTTCATATTCCATAAAAATGCACGCTTCAGCAATCTCAGCAAAATACAACTGTGATCCACCTGTGTGTTCACATCCTTTGCCAAGACGGTTTCTAAGAGGGATAAAGAATATCAAACCTCCCAGAAAACCACCAGTGCCTGCATGGGACCTCAACTTTGTCTTGGAAAAATTAACTGCCTCCTTTTGAGCCAGCAGCATCTTCAGAAATGCAATTTCTCTCCTGGAAAACAGTTTTCCTGTTGGCAGTTACCTCAGCAAGAAGAGTCTCTGAGATACAGGCCCTCATGGCAGTACCTCCATTTCTCATTTTTCATCAGGACAGTTTCTTTTGGCATGAATGAAGGATTGGTTCTTGGTGATATCCAGGGTGTCTCTAAATCAAGCAATTCACCTGCCTACTTTCTTTCCCAATCCTCAAAATAAAGGTGAAAATCTGCTGCACACTTTGGACATAGACAGTTATGCTACTACTTGGACAGAACAAAGGCCAACAAAGTCTGACCAACTATTTGTAGCTTACGCTGCTGGAGTGCAAGGAAAGGCAATTTCCAAACAAACTATCAAAATGGATTGGACACTGCATCAGATTCTGTTACTCTTTCCATGGAAAAGGTGTGCC